>NC_142012.1:1875863-1885863 GCF_049901735.1 Notechis scutatus
CTTTCCAACCCTCTCTAAGCGGTTTGCAGAGCCAGCCTCTTGCCCCCCCCCCAACAATCTGGGTCCTCATTTTACCGACCTCGGAAAGACGGAAGGCTGAATTAACCTTGAGCCAGTCAGGATCGAACTGCTGGCAGCCGACAGTACAATTAGCCTGCAGTACTGCATTCTAACCACTGCACCACCGTGGCTCTTAATACATCTATTTTAATTCAAGCTGACTTCTCACTCTCCACTAGTAGATTTATTCATTTATTTGTTCAATTTGTATAACTGCCCATCTCACATTGGTGGCTCCCTTGTTGCTCACAACAATTAAAAACAGTACATAGCAGAATAAGGAAAATACAAAATAAAAGCCACAAACATATAGAATTGTACCAAAAGCTTGTAAGTAAAAACCATATTAGGAACACAAACATATTCAGCAATGGGGTAAAATCTTATTCAGAACAGCCGTTGAGCAATATACTTTGTGACAGCAAACTGATTGATTGATTGATTGATTGATTGATTGAATGAATGAATGAATGAATGGAGGAATGGAGGAAAGAAGGAAGGAAGGAAGGAAGGAAGGAATGGAGGAAGGAATGGAGGAAGGAATGGAGGAATGAATGGAGGAATGAATGGAGGAATGAAATGCATATTGCAGCTAGATACACTAATGGAATGAGAAAACCACATCTTCAAAGTAGAGCCAGTTTAGAGTTTTGGTTAAGGCACCAGACTACAAAATGGGAGGCAGCTAAGTTCTAGTCCCTGGGAAGGTTTGAAATAGAGCCCCCGCCTTTTAAAAAGAAGGCTGAATACATGTAGTCCTTGACTTACAAAAGTTTGTTTAATGACTGTTCGAAGTTACAACGGCACTGAAAAAAGTGACTTAGGACTGTTTTTCACCCTTAGAATAGAATAAAATAGAATAGAATATAGAAATAGAATAGAATATAGAAATAGAATAGAATATAGAAATAGAATAGAATGCAGAATAGAATAACATAGCATAGCATAGAATTCTTTATTGGCCAAGTGTGATTGGGCACACAAGGAATTTGTCTTTGGTGCAAATGCTCTCAGTGTACATAAAAGAAAAGATACTTTCACCAAGAGTCAAGAATCATACGGTACAACACTTAATGATAGCCATAGGGTACAATAAGCCATCAAATCATACTAGGAAACAGTCAATATAAATCGTAAGGATACAAGCGACAAAGTTACAGTCCTACAATCACAAGTGGGAGGGGATGGGTGATAAGGAGCGATGAGAAAAGATTAATAGTGATAGTAGTGCAGACTTTGTAATAGTTGAACAGTGTTGGGGGAATTATTTGTTTAGCAGAGTGATGGCATTCGGGAAAAAACTCCCCTTGTGTCTAGTTGTTCTGGTGTGCAGGGCTCTATAGTATTATTTTGAGGGAAGGAGTTGAAACAGTTTATGTCCGGGATGAGAGGGGTCTGTAGGTATTTTCACTGCCCTCTTTGTGACTCCTGCAGTATATACAGGTCCTCCATGGAAGGCAGGTGGGTAGCCATTGTTTTTTCTGCATTCCTAATTACTCTCTGGAGTCTGTGTCTGTCCTGTTGGGTTGCAGAACCAAACCGGACAGTTATAGAGGTGCAGATGACAGACCCAATCATCCCACTGTAGAACTGGATCAGCAAACTGTCAGTGCTGCGGAAAAAGAGGCCACCTAGCAAGGATGCACGGACCGGTTCTGCCCGAGGATTTAGGGGTTTAGGGGACTCTCAGGAAGTTCCCTCAGGGCAATGAGAGGATTGCTTCACCATCCAAAGGGATAACTACCCAAGAAACCCCAGAATAGGGCAAACTAACTTGTCCACTAAGAATTTTTTTTTCTTCTTGTAACGGTTCAAATAGAAGGACAAAACTGCCCAATGGAGGTTGACACGGCGTCTTCCTTTGGTATCACGGAGCATCATCCAAAAGATTGGTGCCCAAAATGTCAAAGGAAAGATTTGAGACTCTGCTCCCTCTAATTTAGGGACTACCAAGGGAATGCCATTCGCATTTTGGGAAACGGTAAGGTAGCCGTAGAATTTAAACCATTTCACGGTCGCCCCCCAACGCATAGCCGTTGAGAGGGCCCTGCCCAGCCTTCTGGACCTTGATTGGTTCGACCCACTTACTGACCCCTACAATACTTTCCCCCTGCTTTGCGGCAGGTAACCATGGCTGTGTACGACATCCCTGACCTGCTTGCCGGAAGAGGCTGCCTGGGGTCCGTGGTCTTCTCGGAGTCCTTCCTGACGTCGCAGATTCTCGTCAAGGAAAAAGGTTCTGTGCGGAGAAAGAAACCCCCGGGGTGGAAGCCCCACTGCCATTTAACTCACCTAAGCAATTCTTTAGTTTTGTTTTGTTTTTTTACTTTACCTTGTTACTTTGCTTTTCCCTTCGCTTCACTTACCTTACCCTTACCTGTTGTTTGCTGTTCGATGGTCTGGGTCGATACTGTTGATGTTAATTTCTGCATAGGTGGGTGTGGATTGCTGGCCAGAAAGGTGCTGGTGTCTCCTAGCTTTTGGATTGTCTCTTTCTGAAGGGTGTGTAGATGTCATTTATCTCTATGCGCCTGTTGATGGCTGGTTTGTCTTGTGCCAAACTTCCAGGAATTCCCTAGCATTTTTGGACTTAGCTTGGTCTAGGATACTCACCATTTCCCAGTTGCAACTAACACCCACGTAAGTAGAGATTAACACCAGGATTAATACTAGTCCAGCAACCAAAGGGTAAACAATGCCTTAATCAAAGAACCACTAAGACCACTCCCACCAGTGATGACAGAGAAGGGGACTGGAGGCTAAAACGTACGATGAACGGTTACAGAAACTGGGCCTGGCTGGTCTAGTGAAGAGATGGACCAGGGGAGACAGGAGAGCAGCCTTCCAGTATTTGAGGGGCTGCCCCAGAGAGGAGGAAGGGGGTCAAGCTATTTTCTAAAGCACCCGAAGGCCAGACAAGGAAGAATGGATGGAAACTGAACAAGGAGAGATTTAACTTGGAAATAAGGAGAACATTTCTGGCAATGAGAACAATCAACCCATGGAACAGAAGTTGCCTTCAGAAGGAACTTCATCCCTGGAGGCTTTCAAGAAGAGACTGGACTGTTATCTGTCAGAAATGGTGTAGGGTCTCCTGCTTGAGCGGGGGGGTTGGACTAGATGACCTATAAGGTCCCTTCCAACTTTGATTATCTGTTAAGTGATCTGTATTTAAACAAGAACAACCCACACTCCCTTTTAGCATTGATGATGTTACCTAACTGGGCAATAAAATGTCTCCAAGAAAACCATCAAGCTCAGAGAACACCAAGGACCCCACACAGTCCTCCTCCTTGTAAATAAACCCCATTCCCATCTAGCATTGACGATGTTACCTAGTTGGGTAATGAAATGTCTGCAAGAAAACAACCAGGTTCAGAGAGTTCCAAGGACCCCACAATCTTTTTTTTCTCCTTCTCTTCCTTTGCAAACCCCACCCCCTTCTACCATAGCACTGATGGTGTTACCTAGTTGGTTAACGAAATGTCTGCACAACCAAGCTCGCAGAGTACCTAGGGCCCCACAGTAACTTCTACTTTCAGAATCGCTTTCCGAGAGGATCCAGCAACTCAGGGCCTCTCCTTTCACTTTACTGCAGATGGCAGCATCAGCACGGAAACCAGTTACCTCGTCCTCACGGCCGCGATCCCGAGATCGGCATCTTGGCTGGTAAGTGGACCCTTGATTCCTGCAAAAGCCTTGGACGTTTTCCTCCTCCACCCACCCCTCCTTCCTTCCCCACTTCTTCCTTTGCAAAAATGAATACAGAAAACAAGATTACAAAGCTGTTTTTCTAAGCCGATGGAAAGCAAGGAGGAAAAAAAAAATCGTTCTTTTGTGACGGTTTGCAGGTCGCTTGAAAACAAAAGAGGGTGAATTCTCTCTTGGGAGTGTGTTCCTTTGATATATATTTTTTCCAGGGACTTCGGGTTAGATAAGAGCCAAGAGCCAGAGGAAGTGCTGATGTGGCTACAGGCAACCCAGCTGGAGAGTTTGGGCTGTACAAAACAAAGGGGCCTCATTGGTTTAGCAGTGCGCTTTAGACAAAGGAAATGCATAATCGTAATTTAAGTTTATTTTATGTATGGATTTTGGTGCCTCGAGCAAGGCCTGTATTTTTGGTGCTGGGATTTTAAAAGGGTTTGCATTGCCTCCTTCCTGGGGCTGAGGGAGAGAGACTGGCCCAAAGTCACCCCAGCCGGGTTTCATGTCTAAGGTGAGACTAGAACTCACCGCCTCCTGGTTTCTAGCCTGGTGCCTTTAACTGCTACCCCAAACTGGTTCACTTTCTCTTTATACTGATTGGGGAAAACACCACATCTCTCCCATAATATCAGGGAGGAAAAACAGCCACCTTTGTAGGTTTTACCCATGGATCGTTTTGTGTGGTTTGGAAAACCTTTCGCCGTTTTCATGGCTGAGGAAATTCGTCCCACGTTTTTATTAAAATATCTTGTATTCCAGGGGGCTTTTTTAATGAAAAAAAGAAAGTCTCATCAAACTCCTTGACAGTCCAGGCAATAAGGCCGGGTCTGCACATTAATACTTGGGATTATAATTTATTTAATAGGTTTTTTTTTAATGGTTGCCTATCTCAGATCCGTGACTCTGAGCGGCTAACGGTATTCAGAGCAATTTTTAAAACAAGGGACAAAAAAGTGTAAAACTTTACAGCGGGCAGAAAAAAAAAAAAAAAGGACAGAAACCACCTTCAGACCTTCCTCATAACCCAGGAGCAGGCACCCATCCCGCACTGAGGCTCCAGGGTTCAAGCGCAACCCCATTCTATTGTTAATATTTTGCATTTCTACTTTCCTGCTGGAGCATTTCAGGCCCTTTTCCGTCTTTATCGCTTTCTTCTACATAGCATTGCGGGGAGGTGAAGTTGTAAGGTTACAGAAAGGAAGTAAGGACAGGGGTAGGATTCTACCGGTTCAGACCGGTTCTATAGAACCGGTTGTTACGATTCTGGCACAGTTCGGAGAACCGGCAAATCATGCCCCGCCCAGTCAGTCCTTATCACGCATCGGCAACATTGCACGCATGCCTGACATAGCTGACTGCGTTCTTCTCCGCCCAGTCACTCCTTAAGGTATTTATTTTTCCCCCTCTCCCGACGATCAGCTGTTCCGATGATCAGCTGTGCCCGGATTCCCTTCACTGTCTTACTGCTTCGCCCAGGAGGTTTCCCTGAGGCTCAGGAGGCCCAGAAACGGAGCGCGGGGGGGTGCTGGGTGTCTCTGAGGCCCAGAAGGCCCCCAAAAGTGGGGAGGGTTGCTGCCAAAAAGAAAGAAGAAAGAGAAGCCACTCCCACCCAGTCACATGACCACGCCCATCTAGCCACTCCCACCCAGTCACATGACCACGCCTGTCTAGCCACGCCCACAGAACCGGTTGTTACCAAATTTGAATCCCACCCCTGAGTACGGAGAATAGAAGGACCAGAATTGAAAAAATGCAGGATTTTTCAGTCCCTAAGCCAGAATTTGAAGCTCTTGTTGGTTTCGACTCTAGGTGGAAGAGAATGAGGTGAAACTGTCCGAACGAGCACAGCAAATCCTGAAGGTTTGTCTTACAAAACTTGGTGTTTTTCTCTTCCTCGCTGGGCCCTGCATGATTTGAGGATTGCGAACTACGCCCCTAGCCAGCATTCAATCTTGTAAGCTGGTTAGTTTTGCTCCTTATGTTAATGTAGTGTTTCTCAACCTGGGGCAACTTTGAAGAGCGGTGGACTTCCAAACTCCCAGAATTCTCTAGCCAGCATGGTCGGCTGGGGGATTCTGGGAGTTGAAGTCCACACATTTTAAAGTTCCAAGGTGTGAAAAACTATCTAGTCCTTGACTTACCACTGGTCACTTAGGGGCCATTTGAAATTATGATAGACCCCCCCCGAAAACCATACTTATGACCCAGATTCAAAGTTTTGACAGCCTTCCCTCCCTGCTGCCACATCACTGCATTGTGGGTGTGTGGCCACCGGCCTGCATTTATGACCATTTGCGGCCTCCTGCGGTCACACGAGTACAATTTACAATGGTTTTGCGACAAACCAGTATCGACTTCCAATTTCCGCCAAAATCGCCCACTGCTGACAACGAGGTCAGTTTAACAACCGTGGATTCGTTTAATGACATCTGCGAGGAATGTTGTCCAATGTTGTCCCATCACCCTCATGATCCACTTAACAGCCGGCACGGGCTCAATTACGGTCATAAGTTCAAGACTATGACCGTACACATTTAAATAGGAGCCAGCCAAACAACCTAACACATTCCTAGCCTGCATTAACAGAGGGATAGAATCGAGGTCATTTGAAATGTTAATGCCACTTTATAAGGCCTTGGTAAGAGCAAATTTGGAAAACTGCTTTCAGTTTTGGTTGCCAGAATGTAAAAAAAGATGTTGAGACTCTGGAAAGAGTGCAGAGAAGAGCAACAGAGACGGTTAGGAGACTGGAGGATAAAACGTAGAAAGAACGGGTGCAGGAACTGGGCCTGGCTAGTTTGATGAAAAGAAGGACCAGGGGAGACATGAAAGCAGTCTTCCAATATCTCAGGGGCTGCCCCAAAAGAAGAGGGAGTCAAGCTATTCTCCAAAGCCCCAGAAGGCAGGACAAGAATCAATGGGTGGAGACTAATCAAGGAGAGAAGCAACTTAGAACTAAGGAGAAATTTCTTGACAGTTAGAACAATTAATCAGTGGAACAACTTGCCTCCAGAAGTTGTGGAAGCTCCAACATTAGACGTTTTTAAAAAGATGTTGGATAACTATTTGTCTGAAGTGGTGTAGGGTTTCCTGCCTAAGCAGGGGGTTGGACTAGAAGACCTCCAGGGTCCCTTCCAACTCTGTTATTCTATTCTATTCTATTCTGTTCTATTCTGTTCTATTCTTATTCTATTCTATTCTATTCTGTTCTTATTCTATTCTGTTCTATTCTGTCCTGTTCTTATTCTATTCTGTTCTTATTCTATTCTATTCTATATTCTATTCCATTCCATTCCTATATTATCTTCTCTTTTCTCCTACATTTTCCTATATTCTATTCTATTCTATTCTATTCTATTCTATTCTATTCTATTCTATTCTATTCTATTCTATTCTATTCTATTCTATTCTATTCTATTCTATTCTATTCTATTCTATTCTATTCTATTCTATTCTATTCTATTCTATTCTATTCTATTCTTATTCTATTCTGTTCTTATTCTATTCTATTCTTATTCTATTCTTATTCTATTCTATTCTATTCTATTCTATTCTATTCTATTCTATTATTCTATTCTACTCTATTCTATTCTTATTCTATTCTATTCTATTCTATTCTATTCTATTCTATTCTATTCTATTCTATTCTATTCTATTCTATTCTTATTCTATTCTGTTCTTATTCTATTCTATTCTATTCTTATTCTATTCTGTTCTATTCTATTCTGTTCTTATTCTATTCTGTTCTTATTCTATTCTATTCTATTCTTATTCTATTCTTTTTCTATTCTATTCTATTCTATTCTATTCTATTCTATTCTATTCTATTCTATTCTATTCTTATTCTATTCTATTCTTATTCTATTCTGTTCTGTTCTATTCTGTTCTTATTCTATTCTGTTCTTATTCTATTCTTATTCTATTCTATTCTTATTCTATCCTGTTCTTATTCTATTCTATTCTATCTGCATCTCTGCCCCTTGATACAGATAGAGGTCAGCACCACGGACAGCAGCATCCTTGGCCAAAGTCCCACAATGAGTTTAAAGCTCCCCATTGAAAACCCTTGTCAACAAAACGTAGAATCTGCAATATTTCCAAAGCCCTGAGGACACCCAACTGCCAAGGTCAACTGTCCCATTGGATGCACAGCAGAAGAAACTCCTGGGACATTTTTACTACCAAGAATAAAACTTCACGGACAGATCCATAAAGCTACAACGGCTGGAAAAAAAAATGACTGTTCCTCCATAGTGGCGACCTTTCAAGCATCCCCATGACCACGGGATCCAAATTCAGACGTTTGGCCACTGGTTCGTACTTATGACCGTGGCTGTGTGTCCCGAGGCCATGGGATTTTGAGGCCTTATGACAAGCAAAGTCAACAGTTAACAAACCAGTGTGATTCACTTAACAACAGTGGCAAGAAAGGTCGTAAAATGGAGCAAAACTCATTTAACAAATGTCTCGCTTAACAATGGAAATGTTGGGCAATATCGGGGTCGTAAGTTGAGGACTACCTGTCTAGTGAAACTCCCTTTTCCTTCCCTGGACCCCCGGGCTGCCCAGTGTGTCCACTGTCCACCAATCCAGGTTAAGCGTTTAATTTTGGGAAAGAGTCTGCACCTTTTGAAAGTTCTCAGCTTCTGACCTTGGGCCTGTGAGATTTTCTCAGGCTACAAACAGCTCATGTCGATTTCTTCTCCCAGCTTCCCATACACTCCAGTCACACCTCTCCTCCCTCCGTTAGCTTCTTTGTCAAGCTGCCCGCTAAGGAAGATGACAACGGATCAGGAGCATCTCTTAAATTGCAGCACAGATTTATTCAATGCTCTTATCTACCAGTAGTCCTTGACTTGCAACCATTCATTTAGGGAACGTTCAGAGTTACGACAGCACTGGAAAATGTGACTTAGGACCATTTTTCACGCAACGGGTTGCAGCATCCCCCATGGTCACATGATCAAGAGTCCAACACTTGGCAAATGGCTCATATTTATGACGGTTTTAGTGTCCCCTTTTGCAACCTTCCAACAAGCAAAATCAATGGGTGAAGCCAGATTCACTACACCAACCCTGTTGCTATGTTAACAACTCCAATGATTCGCTTATCAGCTGTGGCAAGAAAGGTCGTAAAATGGGGACAAAACTCAACAAAGGTCTTGCTTAGTGACGGGAATTTTGGGCTCAGCTGTGGTCCTAAATCACCTAAGAATCCAGCCATCTAAAGTTCAAAACTAAACTGGCTCCAGATAAGGGCCAATAGGATTTGGGGTGAGGGTGGGCTTGGACTGCTTTTGGGAATGTATCGACTCAAAGCCGATGACGTGCTTAACTCTGCCTTCCAGCTTTGCCGGCTTTTCTCCCATAGAAGACACCTTGGGCTTTAGGAAGCCAATTCCAGGATGTTACGCTCTCCTCTGGAGATGCCAATCCCCACATCATTTTGAC
Organism: Notechis scutatus; assembly: GCF_049901735.1. Classification (NCBI taxonomy): domain Eukaryota; kingdom Metazoa; phylum Chordata; class Lepidosauria; order Squamata; family Elapidae; genus Notechis; species Notechis scutatus. The sequence continues at coordinate 1,885,080 of NC_142012.1, forward strand.
CATCAGCTCTGTAGGGTTGAAGAGGCATCGGTGAGCCCCAAAAGACCAACTCCACCTCTGAAGGTCCAATTAAATGGATGTATTGTTACTCACGAACACTTAGCCTCTGAGAGGAGATAGATAAGGGAATTCAAGGACTTGCAGCTACGTAGAGATTCTAGGCTGATGCCTCTTTTAGCTCTGCCCTAGATTCTGCCCCTTCTTCTCCTGCAGCCTCTGTGTTATTGGCCCTTCGTGATAAAGCAAATGACTTTCATATATGCTTCAAAAAAAAACCCCTCTTTTTTCTTGTTCGCCTTGGTTAGAAAGAAGAGTCTTTCCTGGGAATCCTCCTGACCGGAGGCACTGGAGCGTATATTGTCGCTAGCAATTCACTCTGTAGGCCGGAGGAAGGTAAGCAATCAAAAAATTTCTACAGTACCACAATTCAAAGGCAACATTTTTTTCCTTTGGATTGGACCTTTCTGAGATCCACTTTTCCAAGCCAGATATTGCAGCTGGAAACTACAGTACACACCTTTGTTGTCATGTGGAGTCTCTTCCATGATTAATATTCTGCCTGGGTTTGTCGTCATCTCCCTAGTAACACCAGTTATTTTATTTTTATTTATTCATCTTCATTGCATCAGCCTTATATTGCCTCAGCTTCACTGCTGGTCAGCTCTTAAATCCCAGTACTTTAACGTTAAATTTGTATCCTGCCCATTGAGAAACTCTGGGTGAACAATAAATAAAATATAAGATAAATCAAGAAGAGTTTGGGCAGGCATTTGTCTGGAATGGT
>NC_142012.1:2344136-2479136 GCF_049901735.1 Notechis scutatus
GTTTATATTTATACCTGTTATCTTATAATCACTTGATAAATAAAATAAATAAATAGAAGAAGAAGAAGAAGAAGAAGAAGAAGAAGAAGAAGAAGAAGAAGAAGAAGAAGAAGAAGAAGAAGAAGAAGAAGAAGAAGAAGAAGAAGAAGAAGAAGAAGAAGAAGAAGAAGAAGAAGAAGAAGAAGAAGTCCACGTCTTCTCCAGAGCACTTTAACAAGAAGATCAATTAGTCAGTGGAATCACTTGCCTCCAGAAATTGTGGCTTCTCCATCACTGAGGTTTTTAAGAAGAGATTCAATTCTATTCAAACCTTTATTGTCTGTGCAAAACATGCGTACAATGAGATTGGCTGAACCTCCCTTAGTGCAGCCCCCCCTCCCAACACAATGCAACTCACAGTGAAAGACAGAAAATCCCTAACGCAGTGAATACTAACAGCACACAATCCTATTGCACCAATACTGCACTTTGCGCCGGCCCTGCATGTCTATCGTATTATGTAGTTGTGGTGTTACTTTGCATTCGGGAATCTGACAGCCCATGGATTTATTTATTTAATTTATTTATTTGTTTGCCGAACAAATAAAATCCCTAACGCAGTGAATACTAACAGCACACAATCCTATTGCACGTTGCGCCGGCCCTGCAAGTCTATCGTATTATGTAGTATGAACATAACATAAGATAACAAGTATAAGTATGAACATGAACATGAACCAAGGGAGTTCTGGAGGCAGAGGGAATTCTACAGATAAATGGGGACAGTAGAACAGGGACGGTAGGCACGCTGGTGCGCTTATGCACGTCCCCTTTGAGGACCTCTTAGGAATGGGGTGAGGTCCACGGTAGAGAGGTTGAGGTTGAAGCTGCGAGGGGTTGTTGAGGCTGTAACCACGGAGTCCGGTAGGGCGTTCCGGGCATTGATACACTCTGAGGCTGATGTCGTATTTTCTGCCATCGAGTTTGGAGCGGTTTCCCTTGAGTTTGTATCGGTTGTTTGTCCGTGTGTTGTTGTGGTTGAGGCTGAAGAAGTCGTGGACGGGCAAGACGTTGCAGCAGACAATGTACTAAGCTTAGATCGGAGTGCAGGCGGCGCAGTCCCAGATTGTCCAGGCCCAAAATTTCGAGCCTGGAGACAGAGGGAATTCTATGGAGAGATTGGATAACTATATGTCTGAAATGGTAGACGGTTTCCTGCCTGAGCAGGAGGCTGGACTAGAAGACCTCAGGGGTCCCTCCCAACTCTTTTACTCTGTTCCTTTGTGCCAGTTTGCTTCTGTCGGAAGAACTCTAGCAGAGCTAATGGGATCGGGGAAGGCAGGGGACCAGCTAGGAGAAGCTGTGCAGAGCTAATGGGGGACAAAGAAGGCCAGGGACCAGCCAGGGAAATCGAGCGCAGCTAATGGGGGTCAGGGAAGAGAGGGGGAGAGGATCAAAGCTAGTGGGGCAGGGAAGGGAAGGGGCTGGCGAGGAGAAATCCTTGGTCAAATCTGGGTCTCGGTTCATGGCCGGGCACACACTATTAAGCAATCCGGGACAGGGAGATCATTTCATTAGGATTGATCGGGAACGTTCCAGTTCAAAATTATTCTCTGTCTTACAAAGAGGGAACCTGGAATTCAAAAGTTACAATCTATTGTAGTTTAACTCAACAAAGGTTTAAGTACACTCTTTTTCTCCACTTCCTCTCACACTCCCTTCTCTATCTTTTCCTCACACTCCTTTCTTCACCTTCCCTCACACTTTCTTTATCTACTCTCACACACTACCTTCGCCCACACAACATGGAGCCAAACTCACTTAACAGCTGTCTCGCTTAGCAACAGAAATTTGGGGCTCAATTGTAGTCGAGGATTACCAGCAACTGGTTTCCTTCATCGAGGACTCTTGAAAGTTACGAAGAAAAATATCCAGTTGCTTGTCGTCCCCCAATGACGTCCGTGACTAATGGAGTCTCGGCCTTTTCTCTCTCTTTCCCCCACTTTGGAGGGAAAACGCACAACCACAAATTGTCCATATTTGACTGACCTCACGCCTGCGACCTTGGCATATTAGAGGAGACCTCTGGCATGGACAGCAATCTCTTGTGCTTTTTAAGAGGCACGGACAACGTGGCTGCTGCCCTCCCTACGCAGAGCTCTCAGCAGTATAAATGCCGGTAGCTGCCAAGAAGAAATCCAGAGAAGGTTTTTGTGGGCATTTCTATAAACAAAGCGACCAACGGTGGTGCCAAGATGTCGTACTCCATGTTGACCTTCTGCTTATTTTCGCTGCTCGCTTTTTCTTCTGCCTGCTACATCCAGAACTGTCCCATTGGAGGGAAGCGGTCCATTCTGGACATGGAAGTCAGAAAGGTAGGTAGTACCTGGGGAATTGGATGCAGAGTTATGAGTACAGAGGTAGCCCCACTTCGGAATTGATGGACTCATCTCTTTCTTGGCTTCCTCTGACAGCTGAGAATAGTCTTGATAGGCAAGAGACCGGATTCTCCCAGAGCCAAGAGGAATATTGATAAAAGGGGTCGGAATTGAAAGATGAAGGTAAATCATAGTGAACTAGCCAGTCTGTTTAATAGTGCAATTATTTCACAGGCTCAAAGCAGGGATGGGATTCAGCTGGTTCACACCGGTTCAGGAGAACTGGTTGTTAAGTTTATGAGCAGTTTGGTGAACTGGTTGTTGGAAGAAATTATTAGGGCAGAGAATCGGTTGTTAAATTATTTGAATCCCACTACTGGCTCAAAGGATATTTCTACCTTCATCTACCGAGGAGAAATGATTCTTTTGTCAATTATAGTTGTTATACAGGTATCCCTCAAATAACAAGCATTTATTTAGTGATTGTTCAAAGTTACAACAGCTCCGAAAAAAGTGACTTACGTCCTTCATTCACACTTAACGGCTGGTGTAGCATCCCCATGGTCACATGATCAACATTCAGATGCTTTGCAATGCGGAAGTCAGATTCACTTAACAACCGTATTACTAACTTAACGACTGCAATGATTCGCTTTACAACTGTTGCAAGAAAGATCATAAAATGGGGCAAAACTCACTGGTCTTGCTTAGCAAAGGAAAGTTGGGGCTCAATTGTAGTCATAAGTCGAGGACTACCTGTAATTGGCGGGTAAAATCCAGTGGAATTTAACATGTGCAAAAAAAAAAATTCTTTTTCCGCATCTCAAAAAATAGTTAATTGGTTCCACATATTTTGCTAAGCTGAGGAGTGCAGGGTGGTGGTGGCTTAAACCAGCATTTATAACTTTCTGATTGTTCATTGAATGGATATATTTTTGAGTTTTACAGGAACAGATTGGAAGAGGACTCGAAAAGCCAAATATTATATGGCAAGTCCTGTCAAACTTGCAACAGGCTCTGTTGACTGATGGAAGGTCTTTAACCTCCTAGACCTAGAACATTGTTACTCAGCTCAAATGTGTGGACTTCTACTCCATTTCATGTGGCCGTGATGGTGAATCTATGGCACACGTGCCACAGGTGGCATGTGAGCCCCATCCAAATTTACCTGCACTGCGCATGCACGCACCTGCCAGCTGATTTTCGGCCCGTTTGAGGCCGTTTTCAGCCTCCCTGAGGCTCAAGGGAAGCCTCTACAGCAGGGGTGTCAACCTTGCAACTTTAAGACTTGGGACTTCAACTCCCAGAATTCCTCAGCCAGCAAGCTGGCTGAGGAATTCTGGGAGTTGAAGTCCACAAGTCTTAAAGTTGCCAAGGTTGGACACCCCTGCTCTACAGCCTTGGGAGGCCGAAAAATGGGCCTTCCGGAAATACCAGAAGTGCCCGTTTTCAGCCTCTGGAGGGCCTCTGGAGCCTGGGGGAGACCATTTTTGCCCTCCCAGGGGCACAAGTAAAGCCTCTGCAGCCTATGGAGGGCCGAAAAAGGGGCCCATTTTGGGGCCTCCCAAGACTGCGGAGGCTTCCCTTGAGCCTCCGGGAGGGTGAAAAAGGCCCGTTTGGCTGAAAATCAGTTGGAAAGTGCGCGCATGCACAGTGCAGGTAAGGGGGTAGTTGCGCACACATGCACAGGGGGGGGGCAGGGCTTATTGCGTTGTGGGTGCCGGCACGCGCTCACTTTCAGCACACCACAACAAAAAGGTTCGCCATCATGTCACACGGCGTACGGGCTGGCTGGGGAATTCTGGGAGTTGAAATCCACCCATTTGAAGTTGCTATGGTTGAGAAACACTGCTTTGAAACCACTTGAAAAAACTGACCCTTCTGACAGAGCAACATGTTTTAAATTTTGGCTGCTTTCATTGCCTCTGTTTTCTATCCCGGAGTTCCTTAACCTTTTCGGCTTTAGGGACTGGCGGGGAGGGGGGAGAGAGAGGCGATGGTTCCATGTGAGCAGCTGGCAAGTGTGTGCATACACACAGCTCAGTTTTCACAAGTGCCCACCGCTCACACAAATGGAGCATACCTGTACATGCTCGCCTGCTGCTCGCACAAATGGGGATGTGTATGTGCACTCACCGCCATTTCAACAGCCCGGTTGCTAATAACTCAGTGCCTACCAGTGGGCCACGGGCCAGAGATTACGTTTAAGCTAAATCAGTGGTTCTCAACCTGTGTTCGTGGACTTGTTGCAGGCCGTGATGTCATCATTAAAGGTCTGCGAAGATTTGAAGAAATGTTATGATTTAAATCTTAAGTTGTGGTCATGACCTGTGGCCACAAGGTATTTAAGGAAGGTCCGTGGTGAAGAAAAGGTTGAGAACCACAAGGTCAACATTGAACCATGTTTTGCTGTTGCAACCATTATCACTTCGCAGCTTGCCAACGAACCAGGGGGGAGGGAAGGATGAGATGGAATGTATGCTCCAGACATCAAGAAGCCGAGCCGTGAGAGCCAAGGACACTTCAGCAGGGGTCTGCCAAAGTCAAAGCCTTTTTCTCATAGCAATACAAAGAGACTCCATTGGACAATGTGACCTGCTCTAAAAAGGGAGAGGGATAATCTTATATTTTGATTATGTGGCTTTGTGCAGGAATTAGCTAGAGCTGGTTTTGCCTTCATCGGTGCCGAATTGATGTACTCAATAAAGTTTTGTCTTCTGAGGTTGGATTGTCTCGATCGTCCTTGCTTCAGTTGGGTCCATCCGTCGGAACATTGATACACTGGGCTACATTATTCAGATTTTATTTTCATCATACTACGGTAGCTTTCTGTAAGCTGCTGTCTGCAAGATGAGGACGACGACATATACTCAACATTTACTAAATTGTATTTACTAAATGTTCGGATGTTCGTGTTTCTCTCTCTCTAGTGCATTTCCTGCGGACCTAGGAACCGAGGCCACTGCTTCGGCCCCAACATCTGTTGCGGAGAAGAGCTCGGTTGCTTCTTTGGCACAGCAGAAACCTTGCGCTGCCAAGAAGAAAATTTTCTCCCGACCCCTTGCGAGTCTGGAAGGAAACCATGCGGGGGCAACGGAGGAATGTGTGCTGCTTCCGGCATCTGCTGCAATCACGGTGAGCACACGCTAACCTTCTTCAGGAACAATATATATATATATATAGGTAGTGTTGGAAGAAATAGCCTTCGGGGTTCAGTTCCAAGTAGGGGAAAAAGACACTGGAATCATGGAAGTTGCTGGGAAAGATGGTTGAATGGTGGACAGGATCACATGCCTTGGAGCTCTTGGGCGAAGAGAAAGGGGAGAGATAGAATAGAATAGAATAGAATAGAATAGAATAGAATAGAATAGAATAGAATAGAATAGAATAGAATAGAATAGAATAGAAAATAGAGAATAGAATTGAATAAAATAGAACAAAATAAAATAGAATAGAATTATTTATTGGCCAAGTGTGATTGGACACACAAGGAATTTGTCTTTGGTGCAAATGCTCTCAGTGTGCATAAAAGAGAAGATACATTCGTCAAGAGTCAAGAATCATCAGGTCCAACACTTAATAAGAGTCGTAGGGTACAATAAGCCATCAAATCATACTCGGAAACAGTCAATATAAATCGTAAGGATACAAGTGACAAAGTTACTATCATACAGTCACAGGTGGGAGGGAATGGGTGATAAGGAGTGATGAGAAGATTAATAGTAATAATAGTGCAGACTTTGTAAATAGTTAGACAGTTTTGAGGGAATTATTTGTTTACATAATTATTTGTTCAGATGCTTAGAGTCCCTGGGTTTTATGCCCTCTCTGGGATTTGAACTTCCTGGGGCACAGGGAGAATATCCTGATTGGTTGCTATCAGAGGTCATAGCTAGCTTTGTAGGCTGTCTATGTGCTAAGTTTGGTTGAAACGTGGTGGTAGGGGGGTGCAATGAAGGGCAATTAAATGGCTGTGTAGTGGGGGTGAGGGGGCTGAGTTTCTGCCTCTCCGAGTTTCTACTTCTCTTTTAGGGGAAATATTCTGCCTTTTTAATATATCCTAAAATATTTCATTTTCCTAGGAGAGGGGTGGGTTTTAACTTCCAACAGTCGTTTTAAACTTATGTCCATCATCGAGCCCCGAATTTTGACCGTACGTCATGACAGTTTTTAAGTGGACCATTAAGCCAACACGCCGTCTGATTTTATGACCTGTTTTGCAGCAGTCATTCAGTGAACCCAGCAGGCCCGTTGCTATTGGTAGCTTTCACAGGAAACCAGAAGCAAATGCCGGTTTCTGGCAAACGGTCAATCGTGGTTGTGTGACTGCAGGACACTGCGAGTGGCTGTAAATGGGGTGCAGTGGCCAAGCAGTGGTTCCTTTAACAACTGTGGCAAGAAAAGCCGTGAAAGGGGGCGAAACTCATTTAACAACTGACTCTCTTAGCAAGTTTGGACAATTGCGCCCATATGCTGAAGATTCTCTGTAGCCAAGAATTACCCTATAGGCTATTTTTTTTTCTGTTCAAGTTTTCATTTCAATTTCAGCTCCCAGAGGATGGTAAGGGTCATCCCAGGTTGCTCTATATCCTCTAAAAAACAGTGTCATTTTTTACAAGATATTAATAGACCCTACAGGGGAAAAATGCCTACTAACAGATCAGAAGCAAGAGGTGGGATTCAGCCGGTTCGGACCGGTTCTACAGAACTGGTAGCGAAAACTGTGAGTAGTTCAGAGAACTGACCAATGCCACCTCTGACTGGCCCCGCCAACCCCATCTCTTCTCTGCCTCCCATTGAGTCCCAGCTGATTGGCTGGGTCTCCTTTGGTTGCCCTGTACAGGAGAACAGAGCTGGAAAGCGGGTTAGTGGGGTGGGGGAGGGAAGGGGGATTGTGCAGTATCCTTCCCCTGCCACACCCACCAAGCCACGCTCACAGAACCGGTAGTAAAAAAATTTGAATCCCACCACTTGGAAGGAACTTTTAGAGATCTTCAGATAATTTACCAATGGTTATGTTGGGACAGGCCTGCGTTTGATCCATTGACACTGGGATATTTATTTTATTTTATTTTTAATTTGAATGTTTAGGGAAGAGGCCATTTCTGAAGGCATAAATGCCATTTACATTTGGTTGTCTTTATGGATTCTGCAAATTGCATTTGGCTACAGTCAAAATGAGGGAATGGACAATGAATCTAATCTGTTTTAAACACCTGTCAAGTCAGTGCTTTTCAACCTGAATAGAATAACAGAGTTGGAAGGGAACTTGGAGGTCTTCTACTCCAACCCCCGTGTACCATTTCAGATAGGTAGCTATCCAGTCTTTCCTTAAAAACCTCCAGTGATGAAGCATCCACAATGTCTGAAGGCAAATCCTTCCACTGATATATTTAATTATTATAATATAATAATAATTCGCGCTGTTAGGAAATTCCTCCCTAGTTCTAGGTTGCTTCTCTCCTTGATTAGTTTCCACCCATTGCTTCTTGTCCTGCCTTCAGGGGCTTTGTGGAATAGCTTGACTCCCTCTTCTTTGGGGAAGAACCACAAATATGGGAAGCCTGCTATCATGTCCCCCCAGTCCTTCTTTTCATTAAACAAGACATACCCAATTCCTGCAGCCGTTCTTCATATATTTTAGCCTCCAGTTCCCTAACCATCTTTGGCTTTATTATATTTGGCTTTACCTTTATTAGGTTTCCTTGATTCAATATCTAACCTATCTCTGCTCTGGCCTAATATCTAACCTTGCAAGGAAGATGACCTTGATACAGATAAGCAGAAGGGGAGAAACATTTTTTTCATGTCTAGAATGAGATAATCAGACATTTGGGAGAAACTCCCTCCCTGGTTTACTAGAGTATAAGAAGTGGGAGAAAGTTCTGCATCAAATTTGCAAAGAGTTTGTGTTCTGTGAAATAGATTTCCTTATCTGGTTTACCTATTGGGCAGGGAAAGTTATCTTCACTGTGGTCTAATATCTAATCTAAATTGTAATTTTACAGGTGCCAAAGATACAGCTAATACTGAATTAAATATTTCCACTTGAACTCTCTTGTTGGTATTAGCTTATTTACCATGACTTTTGTTTTTTGCTTTTCCAGACGGTTGCATGGTTGATTCCACATGTGATCAAGAATGAGAAAACTCAAGGAAGAACCCTGCAAAAACCATTTTAGATTATGAACTGGTAGATAATACCGAACTGATGCAAGAGATTGTTCTGAAATGTTTGCTAGAAGCCTGCAATTCATACATGTTATGCAAAATAAAAGTTGAACAGCCATTAAAATCCACAGTGTGTGTTCTCTTAGCTTTCCAATAATCAATAGAGTCCTTGAGGGTTGAATGAATGAATGAATGAATGAATGAATGAATGAATGAATTTATAGATGTAAGTTTAAGGGCCAATTAGGCTGGTAAGGAGTGAGAAAATGAAATGTATTAATTTTTTTTACTGGCTGGGTTTTCTCCAAATAACCCAGGCATAGCAGAAACATGTGTTAAAAATTCAGAACAATGAAAAATTAGGGCAATTTCAGTCATTCACACGTAGCCAGTGTTGGATGGAATAAGGTAACAAATATTTCAAAAGCTAAATTAGTTGCTTATTTGATAGCAAGAAGAAAGTGTTCCATACCTTAGGTTTGCAAGACCTACCTTTTGAATATGGGTAGTCCTTGATTAATGAGCACAACTAAATTTCCATTGCTAAGGGAGGCAGTTGCTAAGCAAATTGTGCTTCATTTTACCTTTTCTGTCACAGTTGTTAAGAAAATCATTGCAACTGTTAAGTGAACCATTGCAACTGTTAAGTGATTCATGCTGTTCTTAAGTGAATCTGGCCCCCGGACAGTTCAACTGTCAAATATACATGCTGATTATGGGAAAGGCAAGCATAGCTGGAGAATTCTGGGAGTTGAAGTCCACAAGTCTTAAAGTTACCAAGTTTGGGGACCTCTGAGCTAAAGGGTGGACATGACATTGTCTTCTATGCAACAGATGTCTTATCTTATTTTGCTTCTGGGCTTCGCCTTGGGCAGATGTCCCTATCTTATTTACTTGTTGCCTGACCCTGGGCGGATGTTCCTGTTTTCCAAGAAAATTGTAACAAGTCACCGTGTACTTTTAAGTGAATACACTTTGGGGTTTTAGCGTGGAGGTTTTAATCCAGGGGTCTCCAAACTTGACAGCTTTAAGACTTGTGGACTTAAACTCCCAGAATTCCTCCTCCAATCATGTTAGCTCAGGAATTCTGGGAGTTGAAGTCCACAAGTCTTAAAGCTGTCAAGTTTGAAGACTCTTGTATAGAAGATGGATGGATGTGCAGGAAGTTAGCACCCACCCCTCTCATAGAAAAATGAAATATCCTAGGAAATATTAAAAAGGCAGAATATTCCCCCTAAAAAGAGTAAAGTAGAAACTCAGAGAGGCAGAAGCTCACCCCCACCTTCATTAATGAGTGGGCCATTAAGGCCTGGACCAGAATATTTTACATAACAAAGATCTCCAGGTAGAGTTATAATAGGAATTGCCCAAAGCCCTTTCATGACATCATCATCCAGCAAGGCTCAACCAAGCCTGGGACTCCGGAGTTGCCCCTGCGTGGCCCCATGGGAGTCTGACAACCAATCAGAATACAAGCTCAAATTCAAATCCCAACAGAGGGTATACAAGGGACTCGCAGCATCCCCGCCTTTCCTTCTTTTCCTTCATCTTGAAGCATGTGATCGTCCTTTTCACTTTAGAGCTCCTAGCCACGTGGTCCTGTCCAAACAGCCTCCATGTTTCCAGTGTCTTTTTCCCCACTTGGAACTGAACCCAGAAGGATAATTCTTCCAACAGATGGATGGATGGATGAGGAGACGATAGATAGACAGACACGAAGATAGATGATAGAATTCAGGCACCTTCAAACTTGGCAGCTTTAAGACTTGTGGACTTCAACTCCCAGAATTCCTCCTCCAGTCCTGTTAGCTCAGGAATTCTGGGAATTGAAGTCCACAAGTCTTAAACTTGCCAAGTTGGAAAACCCTTTGTTTTAATATGTAACAAAAGGAATATTCTAACTTAACAATACATAAAACACTGTTATAAAATAGTAACTTCTTATACTTTTCCTTCAATGGCACTGAAAAGAAGTCGCCCACGAGTCATGACTGTTTTTCACCCTGGTGACAGTTGCAGCATCCCCCGTGGTCAAGCGATCAAAATTGGGCAAACTGACTCATATTTATGACAGTTGCAGTGGGGGAGGTTTTTTTTGCATGTGGTCCCCTTTTGCGACCGTCTGACAAGCGCAGTCAATGGGAAAGCCAGATTCACTTAACGACCATGTCACTCATGTAACAACTGTCAGCGATTCCCTTAACAACAATGGCGGGAAATGTCGTAAAACAGGGCAAAATGGACTTAAGGCCTTGCTTAGCAACAGAAATGTAGGGTTCAGTTGTGGTCGTAGGTCGAGGACCACATGTCTTGGCCAGAAATCCTAGAAAGGCACTCCACTCCCAAACGGGGCAGGTTACTTCCGGGATGTGACGCTCTTCCGCCGCTCAACCGGAAGTTTCCCACATGTCCCATCATTCCTGGCGTAACTTTCGGTCTGAGGACGCGGAAAGGGCAGTGGGCGGAGCCTCTGCTCGCTCTCTTGCGGTCGCGGGGGGACTGCATTGCCCGGCGTCCCTGGAGCTACTTCCGGATCCGGTCCTGCACCTGCACTTCCCGTCCGATGCTGGCGGCGGGGCTGAGGGGCCTTCCCGGCCTGCTGGGCCGCGGCGCCCCGAGTCTGGTCCCCGCGCGAGGCCGCAAGACCCGCTTCGACCCTCCGGCCAAGTCCAAGGCGGACCGGATCAAGGTGCCTCCGCCCGTCGACCCGGCCGAGCTGCTGGTCATCCTCGAGCGCTTCGAGCAGTACCGGCGGGTGGTGAGCGCCCTCAGGTGAGGCCCTCGGGGACTGCCGAGCCCATCATCCCCAGCCGGGAAGGTCCTGGGGGGGGCAGGAAGAGGTCTTGGGGGCCTTTGAGGGTCTCCGGCCCCCTGAAGAGGAATCTCTCTCTCTCATTTCTCTATCATCTACCTGGGTCTGTCTGTCTACGCATCTCTATGATCATTTATCATCTATCCATCCATGTTTCTATCATTTGTCATCATATATTTATCTGTCTTGTCTGCCTATATATTATGTATCTGTGATCTATTTATATCTACCTACTTCTGTTATTTCTCTTATCATTTGTCATCTTCCACCCATCCATCCCATAATTCTAGCTCTTATTATTTTTCTATCATCTGTTTGTCTGTCTATATGTGTCTATAGCCATATCTATCCATTCATATCTACTTACCTACCTATATCTATCCATCTATCTATTATCTATCCATCTATATCCATTTATTATCTATCTATCCATCCATCCATCCATTATCTATCTATCTATCTATCTATCTATCTATCTATCTATCTGCCTATCTGCCTGCCTACCTACCTACCTACCTACCTACCTACCTATCTGAGATCTATTTCTCTCTCATTTATCCTACCACCCACCAGTCTTTCTATTATTTATCATCTGTCCATATCAAGGGTCTTCAAACTTGGCCACTTTAAAACTTGTGGACTTCAACTCCCAGAATTCCTCCTCCAGTCATGTTAGCTCCAGGAATTCTGGGAGTTGAAGTCCACAAGTCTTAAAAGTGACCAAGTTTGAAGACCCTTAGTCTATATCTATCATCTGTTTCTATGTCAATCTATCTCTATGATCCATCTATACCTATTTCTATTATTTCTCTATCATTGATCATCTACCATCCATCCATCATCTATCTCTCTTTTATTTTTCTATCATGTCTGTCTACCTATCTACCTACCTATCTATCTATCTACCTGTCTGTCTATCTCCTATCTACCTGTCTGTCTATCTACGTATCTACCTGTCTGTCTACCTACTTGTTTATCTACCTACCTGTCTGTCTACCTATCTACCTACCCACCATCTGCCTATATCCATCCACCCATTCCTAAATGAAATAGGCAGCTATATAAATTTGATGGATACATCCATCCATCCATCCTCTTACCTATATCTATTAAATGTATTCCTGGCCATCGTGCTCGAGTGACTTTGGGCAGCTTGCCATCATAACACAATATTATAAAAGAGGTAAACAGTAACATAATTCATTAAAGTAAAGAAATAGCCATGATGGTGAGGAGCAGCCAACAGAGTGGAAGTGGGATCTTTGCAATTACAGACAATTGGGATTGCACGGAGATTCCACGGAAGCTTCTCCCAGGTAGTAACCAGGCCCCACCCATCTTAACCATCAAGCCCACCTTATGCCAGGTTTTCTTATCTGCTGATATGTCCATCACTGAGCTCTGTTTAATGCGATCGTTGTTGGTGAAAGAGAGGCCAGGCTGTCTAGAAGAAATTCACCGCCCCGTCCGTCCCTTCCTCGTCTTTCAATAACATTGTACTCTTTTTTTTTTTTGTCCTCAACAACAATATTCTGAGTGAAGTTAAATGAAAGCGCTTAGGGGGTTGCTGAAAACCTCTCTTGTAGCTGGGGATGAAACCTGTTTAACATTCTATCCTGGGCTCTCTGCTAGACTGGAGATGAAGGAAGAAATACAGTTCAAAAGCTACGATCACAGGCATGGGGAAATGGCGAAGTTAAGGAAGAAAGCTCAGGAAGAGGAACATCAACGTCTCATGGCCTTGAATGATGCAGAAAACAAGCGTTTACTCGAGCGAAGGTAAAATCAGTGCACGCCTGCCTCATTCCACACGTTAGGCAGCATCAGGAGAAGTGATAGCTGTCAGCATTCCAGAAAACCTCCACTCCGAGGCAGACATCCTCTCCATGGTTCCTTTTATTAGAGTAGTGAACTGGCACATCTGGGAAATCCCGAATCTGAAAGTTCTGGCTTTCCTTGCAATAAGTAAAAAATTAGAAATCCACCCCCTGCACCCATCATGGCATCACATGCATGGCCAACCCAGGCTCCATTTTCAGCCACCCTGGCCTCCTCCACTCCTCTGCCAGCATAAGTGGAGCTCAAGAGGGCCGTGCATGGCGTCCCCAAGTTCTGCTTTTGCTGGCAGAGGCACCATGGGCCAGATCTAAGCGCTCCACAGGCCAGATCACTTCATCCAGGGGTTGGGCACCCCTGGATTAAGGTGTCTTCATTCCGGTTGCCATGATACAAAAATCAATGTTGAGACTCCGGAAAGAGTGCCGAGAAGAGCAACAAGGATGATTAGGGAACTGGAGGCCAAAACATACCAAGAAGGGTTGCTAGAATTGGGTATGCCTAGTTTAAGGAGAAAAAGGACCAGGGGTGACATGATAGCAGTCTTCCAATATTTGAGGGGCTGCCCCAAAGAAGAGGAGGGGGTCAAGGGTTGGAAGCTAACCAAGGAGAGAAGGAACTTAGAACTTAGGAGGAAATTCCTAACAGTGAGAAAAATCTATGGAGGTTCTCAGCCATCCAGGTCCCGGTTGTCCCAAAGATGCTTTTTTCAAGAGGCAACTGGGCTTCCTGGTTTTGCTTTGAAGAGGTTTCTCTTCTCATCCGAGAAGCTTCTTCAGCTCTGACTGGATGGTGGGGAATGGAAGGATTTCTACTCCTTGCAGACACAGCTGGTCATTTGCATCCTTTTAGAGATACGTTGAGGCCACTTGGAGGTTTATCTGTGTCCTCAGGGTCAGCTGAGTGGTGCAAATGGGTGTGGAGGCTCCTTGGAACTGTTGAAAGGAGGGTGTGTTGTAAACTGGAGAGAGACGATGTTGTATCCCTCCCTGTCTGTTCAGTTTGGACATAGGTGGCCTCTTTGAGCCCCTCTTTCCAACCAGCGGTCCCCTCTGTTCCAAATGGGGACTTTGCCATCTTCAAAAGGGCGGCCTGTGTCTTGTCTTGATGGGTTGATTCTAGGTTGTGCCCTGCTCTTCAAAGAAAGTCCAGTTACGTGTTAGACTGACAGTGAGAACAATTAATCGATGGAACACTTTGCCTTCCAGTACGGTGGAGGCTCTCAAAACTACGGTGGAGGTTCTCAAAACTAGATTGGGCCACCATTTGACTGGGATGGTATAAGGACTCCTTGCCTTGGGCAGGGGGTTGGACTAGAAGACCTCTAAGGTCCCTTCCGGTCCTAATAATCTATGATTCTGGCTTTTGATGAGAAAAGGAGAGGAGTAGATAGATAGATAGATAGATAGATAGATAGATAGATAGATAGATAGATAGATAGATAGATAGATAGATAGATAGATAGATGATATAGATAGAAATAGAAATAATAGAAATAGAAATAATAGAAATAGAAATAATAGAAATAGAAATAATAGAAATGGATGGATGGATAGAGAGATAGAGAGATAGAAATGGATGGATGGATGGATGGATGGATGGATAGATGATAGATAGATAGAGGTAGATATAGAGATAGGTAGATATAGAGATAGATAGATATAGAAATGGATGGATGGATAGATATTTTTATTTGCCACATTGAGATCTCTTTCTTCCCTCTTCCCACAATAGGTTGGAGCGTCTCCAGAAGGAGGAATTACTGAAGAAGGCCCGCAAGCTGCAAAGCGACCAACACAGGGTAGCCTTTCAGGAGGAATTCCTCAAGAAGAAAGAGGAGGAGGTGCTTCAGCTACAGGTAAGGCAGCCCCAAGGCTCCAGTCACTCACCTTCCCTGGAACGTTGTACCTTCTCTCTGTTGTGTACATTGCACATTCTTTTTCAAACCACACGCAACTCACGGCGGTTTCACGGTCGCACCTGTGTACCATCCTTGTGGCTTTTTCCTTGCCCCCCCCTCCCCCCCCGGCCTTTCTCAAGTTCGTTCTTTCCCTCCACTTCCCAAACTAACCTATAATTGTGGGAGTCTCCTTTATTGGTGATGGTGGGATTTCCTCGTGGTCTCCCATCCCTATTGCAAAGCAGTTCCGACCCTGTGTAGCTCTTCAAGATCCACGAGAGACGGGCCTGCGGTGTTCAGTTTGGTTGACCACACCTAATCAAGGGTGGGATTCTACTGGTTCGGACCAGTTTGGGCAAAAACCCTTGCTCTAAAGATCAGCTGGGAGCCAACCGGTTCGCTGCGACGAGCCTATGGGCCCCCCGGATCCATTCCTACTCTTCCCTGTCCTTTATTTATTCCCTTTTTAAAGAGGTTATATTTACGTGAACTCATAAAACATTTTGTATACATGTTTTATAGTTGACACGCAGCTGTTTCGTGTGGCACCTCAGCTGTTTTATTCACAGAGACTGCAGTAGAAGGTTTAAGTATTAGAGCAGTGATGGCTAACCTTTTCAGCTTGGTGTGTCGAAAATCGGGAAAAAGTGTAGCCTTCCTCGGGTCGCGTGTCACTTCAAGAAATATCAATAATTTGGTTTATGACGGACTGGGCTGGGGTGATCACACAGGGCTGTGAAACTCGTCTCCCTGGTCTCAGGGCTGCAGGTGCAGGATGTGGGGATCGGAAGGCCACCTTACAGGGCTGTGAACCTCATGGATCTCCTTTCCTCCTGTAGCGTTCCTGAGGTAATGAAACTGACAAAACCTCAGTTTATGGCGGTTAAAACTGGTTCTCTGCTGCAAAGATCTCGCGGCAGCGGTGACACCACGCCTCCACGCAACAAGCAGGGAGCAGGGATTGGAGCAGAGCACAGGCAGCCTCTAAATGTGCAGGTTTTCCCCACACCAACAGGCATGTCAGTCAAAGTGCCTCGGCGTGTCACGAGTGACACGCGTGTCATAGGTTAGCCATCACTGTATTAGAGCGTTTTCGAGCGGTTGTTATTCCGGTGGAATCCCACCCCTGCACAAAAATGGGGAGATTTCAAGTGGGGGGGGGTGTTGGGCCCTGCAGTGTGACTTAATCTGAGTTTGTTAGCCGCCATTTTGCACATGAGGGCTTCCAATTAGAAAGAGGGTTAGATTGCTTTTACAAAATTTGTGTATTGGATTTGTATTTTCTTTTTCTTTTTGGTAAGCTGCTCAGGGATCAAAGGAGAGCTGTAATTCTGTAACTAAATCCATTTTTATCAGGCCCTCTCTCAATTTCTCATGATGCCAAGCATAATCTTAACAATACAATCTGGTTGTCAACTAAAAAGATACTCTGTTGGTCTTTTTAGCTGCCAGAAAAAGGGAGTGGGGGGAAACAGTGCATTCCTTAAATGCTTCAGATGATTGCTAGGCAGCCGAAACTGTTGGCCCACAAGATTATTACTGGAGAGCCTGATTGATGACTCTTGGCTATGGATGTGTCCCATTGGAGAATATACATCCAGGGGGGTGGAGAGGGAAGACCAGGGTCAAGGGGGAAATGAATGATGTATTTTAGTATCAGCTGCTTCCAGCTAACACCAACATGGCCGCTTCTAATCAATGTTATTATTTCTGAGAGATGCGGCTAGAGACTTACGATTTGAACGGGGGCTGGATTTGTTGGGAATCCTGACCCGGGTGTCATTTAGCTTCAGTCTCATTCTTGTTTCCTCCAGGAAGAATCCCAGCATTTCATCACTCTTGAAAACCTGGACCAGCGGATTGAGGAGTGCCTGAACCAGACGCAGAATTACAATTTTGCCATTGATAAAGACGGGAGGATAGTGAAGAGGACGGCCATGCCGTAGGCCAGAGGAAGGAGCGTTCTCCACCCAGATCCGAGGTTGGCGGTGAGCGATCGAGGGATCGCGCACGGCTCCACCCCGCCAGTATCACTACCCTCAAAAGGCGGGGGGGAAGGGGGAACGGTGGATAATTCGTGCTTTCCAAACTCTGCCAGTCTGGTTTTGTCATTGGCGCCAGCTGTTTTTCAGGAAGAAATGGATCCTCTTCAAAGATTATGTGTGTGTGGAGGGGGGTGGTTATTTTGGCATCTCATCCTCACTTGTCCCTGCATTGAAGAACTCGATTTTTGAGAGAGGGATCCTATTTCCGTATGTGCGCAAAACCAGTTTGTTCCTTTTTCACAGTTTGGTTTCTTTAGACAAAGGAAACGGTGCTTAGGGAAGCTTATTCACTAAGTTCTCTGGACTGCTCTATCATTAAATACCATATTTTATTTTCTGGCTCTGAGCTGTTTATTTGACACACACACACACACACCCAGCGTTGTCTGAGTTCTTGGATGGTTAATTCCTAAGCCTGTCTACCCATCAAACATTCCTGTGCCTGTTTTAGTAGTTGCCATTAAAAAAAAATGGGGGGAGGGAAGGAAATCTGGAAGATCCGTGCAGCAGTTTGGAAGTGGAAGTCCATTCCAACTCTTCTCTTTAAAAGATTGTAACTAAAATACCAGAGTTTTTGCCTGCGAATATATTTAATTGGAGAGTGTGATTGATGACACCCAGCCTGTAATTGGAGAATGTGATTGATGAGACACCCAGGGGGAAAGGGGAGAAACAGAGTCACGGGGGACTGTAAATGATGCATGCCAGAGTTGGCTTCTTACAGGGCAATGCCAGTAGGTCGCTTCTAATGGATCCTTGGAAGTTTTTTTTGAAGTTGGGCTCAAGAATCATGATTCAATTAAAGCGATTGCTGGAATCCTGACAAAGCCAATTTGGTGAGTAATGATAAATATGAGCACATAAACTTGTGGCTGCTACACAACTGGAAACACAGATTTTTCAGCAAAGGTAGTGCTCCACCTACTCATTTAGTGACCATTTCAGACTGTTACAATGGCACCGAGAAAAGTGACTTATGAACGTTTTTTACCCGACCGTTGCAGCAATCCTCGTCACATGATCAAAATTTCAGTTTGTCAACCGACTCACATTTACGACGGTTTTAGCGTCCCGGGGTCACGAGATCCCCTTTTGCGACCTTCTGACAAAGCAAAGTCAACGGGGAAGCCAGATTCACTTAACAACTGTGTTACTAACTTAACAAGTTCAGTGATTCACTTAACAGAGCAGGAAATGTTGCAAAACGATGCAAAATTCACTTATGTGTCTCACTTAGCAACTGAAACTTTGAGCTCATTTGCTGTCGGAAGTCCAGGACTAGGCTGAATTTTTAATTCATTCTGCGAATAAAATCATAATCTTGCTGGAATAAAACTGGCACAGAACATACCAAGGTTAAAAAATGTTCTGCATAAAAGGTGTAGTAAAAGAATAGTCCTTATTCCTCCAAATTCCATGGCCTTTGTAGACCTTCTCCATATCTGTGCATTGACTGGAAAAACATCTTTGGGGCTCATAAGTTTAGAAGACCAGAACGGAAACTGTAAATGCTTAGGGCAAACACATGTCCATCAGCTGACAAAAATAAAATAAAAAATAAAATAAAAATAAGAATAAATGAAACATATACCTAGTAATTAAAAATAATAAACAACTTAAAAGAAAAACCAAGTAAAAAAGCAGACTTGATGGATTTTGTCATGCCCCTGTTGGAGTCTGACTCCGAGGGAGAGGAGGAACAGCCAACAGGGAGTGGAGGTGTGGCTCCAGAGGTTGTGGAGGAAACTGGGGAAGGGCAGAGGCTGGCTGTGCAGTCAGAGGAAGACCCAGGCCCACCCCCTCTTCATCCCCTCTTCATTCAGGGAGGAGCGGATAAGGGAGAAACGTGAATGGCGTGGTCTACGGGGGAGGAAAGGGCCCTGATCCCCTTCATGGGCTGCAGCTGGGAGGACTGTTTAAAAGGACAAACTGCGCATGGCCCAGTGCTGCAAGCAAAGTGTGAAATAATTCTACTTTTTCAGTTCTTATCTGAGTTCTGGCGTCCTTCCCAGTGTGTGTATTTCGATATCTGTGGACGTCTTCGAGCCCTTATCCTGCCGTGTCTCATGAATTGCTTCAGGTTTGTGTTATTTTTTCTATGTATAATTTATATGTATTTTGAGTTTGAATGGCATTTCTTCCTTTTCACAACTGTTTGTGGGGGAGTTTTTTCTCCAGTCAATGATATTTGGAGCTCCAAAGCCAAGTTGAAGGAATTAAAGGGGCTTCCCCTGTTTTTGTGACTTTGCTGCCTTTTGTATCCCCACCCTGGGCCATCACAGATTTGTAAGGTCTTTTTCTGCCGTCCGTTTTCAGTGTTTCTGGGTTTATACCATAGAATCTGAAGTTTTCCCCCAAGTTCTTGTAAATAAAATTTGGAATTTTGGGGGAAATCGTGCACTTAGACAATTTATCGGGCAGAAAAAGGGAAACTGGCTGAATCAAAGTGTCACAATTGCTGAAATTCCCTTTTTTTTTTTTTAACTTTTTACAGCCAGGATTGCTGGGGGGGGAAATCTGGACAACGTAATTTGCATTTGCCTGCAGAAATATCTACAGATGCATAGTAAAAAAAAAAAAAAAAGCATTTTATTCAATACAAGTGGTCCTCAACTTTAGGACTACCCTTGAGCAACAAATTTACATTGCTAAGTGAGACATAGGTGAAGTGAGTTTTGCCCTCGTTTTACAACTTTTCTGGCTATGTTTGTTAAGCGAATGATTGCCGTTCCTGAATTAGTAACACGGTTATTCAGCGAATCCAGCTTCCCCGTTGACATTGCTTTCCAGAAGGTTGTAAAAGGGAATCACGGGACCCCGGGACTGTTAGGAATAACATAGGTTACCTAACGTAGTTTGGGTAAAATAATATATAAACTATGATAGTGAGTTTAAGTGTGTGTCACTTTAACTGCAAAGCATGTAATTTTGGGTGCGGCTGTAAATCGCCATAAGAGGGAGCAAGAAAACTGGATTGATTGCTGGCTTTCTGGATTGCTTGCTGACGATGATGGATTGTTAACTGCGTGTTCTCTGCTGTTGCTGAAGGAAGAAAGGAGGTTTTACTTCTTCATATCTCTACTGCGAAGAGATATATTACTGGACTGATATTTGTAAGTTTAATGACCTCTTTTTCGACACTGGACTTTGCAACTGATTAATCCCCGGACGGACTGAACTAGTGTATGATATATGGACTGTTTGACTATGCTAAAACTCTTACTGGAATAAACTATTTAACTAGCACATTGTATCTGTTTTACTGAGTGTAAGCTACAAAAACGTTTGTCTCACATATTTGCCTGCCTGCCTGACTGCCATGCAGGTTCTGCTAGGGTGTGTATCCCTAACAGGGACACTGCAACCATCATAAATGTGAGTCGGTTGCCCAGCCTCCAAATGTAAATCACGTGGCCATGGGGATGCTGTAACGTCATAAGTGTGAAAAATGGTTGTAAGTCCCTTTTTTTTTCAGTGCCGTAACTTTGAACGATCACTAAGTGAACTGTCGTAAGTCGAGGACTGCGTGTCTATTGGTATGTTCACGTTCACGAAAGGATTTTTTCCGTGGGAGTTTGTTCCAGTTCATGTCGTTTTTCTTCAGCCTTCTGTATTTAGTGTTCGTATGTAGGGAATCTAATCGAGGGGTGCCTTGGCCTAGAGGTGGAGCTCTCGCCACAATCAGGAGGCTGTGAGTTCGATCCTGAACAGAGGCAGATATTTCCCTCTGGGCACGATGAGAATTTATCTGCTGAATATAACTCCACACTGGCAACAGGAAGGGCATCTGACCACTAAGCACTTGGCTCCATTCAGTTGCCCAGATTCTGCCCCGCAAGAAATTATGGTGTTGTTAAAAGATGATGATGATGATGATATAGGGCAGTGGTAGCTAATCTTTTTGCGCTCCTGTGCCAAAATTGTGCGCTATGTTTAGTCTCATTCTTCAACATAGGGACTAAATTAGTAGACCAGCAAAATACTGTGGACATATTTAGATTTCAGCAAGGCATTTGACAAAGTAGACCACAACCTACTTCTTGGGAAGCTAGAAAAAAGTGGAATAGATAGCACCACCACTAGATGGACTCACAATTGGCTGGCAAACCGTACTCAACGAGTAGTCCTTAATGGGTCTAAGTCTACATGGAGGGAAGTAAGCAGTGGGGTGCCACAAGGTTCCGTCTTAGGCCCAGGACTTTTCAATATCTTTATTAACGACTTAGATGAGGGACTAGAAGGGGAACTTACCAAATTTGCAGATGATACTAAGCAGGCAGGAATAGCTAACACCCAAGAAGACAGGCTCAAGATCCAGATGGATCTCGACAGACTAGAACACTGGGCCGTATCTCACAAAATGAAATTCAATGTAGAGGAAAGTAAAGTCCTACACTTAGGCAAGAAAAACCCAAAGGACACATATAGACCGGGTGAAACCAGCCTCAATAGCAGTAACTGTGAGAGGGATCTTGGAGTCTTAGTGGACAACCAGCTAAATAGGAGCCAGCCGTGTGCAGCAGCAGCCAAAAAAGCCAATGCAATCCTAAATTGTATTAACAGAGGGATACAATCAAAATCAAGGGAGGTACTAATACCACTCTATAAAGCCTTAGTAAGACCACACCTAGAGTACTGCATCCAGTTTTGGGCGCCACACTATTAAAAAGATGCTGAGGCTCTAGAAAAAGTACAGAGAAGAGCAACCAGGATGATGAGGGGACTGGAGACTAAAACATATGAAGAACGGTTGCAGGAATTGGGCCTGGCTAATCTAGGGAAAAGAAGGACCAGGGGAGACAGGAGAGCAGCCTTCCAATATTTGGGGAGGGGCTCCCCCAGAGAGGAGGAAGGGGGTCAAGCTATTTTCCAAGGCACCAGACAAGGAATAAAGGATGGAAACTGACCAAGGAGAGATTTAATCTGGAAATAAGAAGAAACTTTCTGACAGTGAGAACAATCCACCCATGGAACAGAAGGTGCCCTCGGAAGTTGTGGGAGCTTCATCCCTGGAGGCTTTCAGGAAGAGACTGGACTGCCCTCTGTCAGAAACGGTGTAGGGTCTCCTGCTCGGGTGGAGGGTTGGACTAGATGACCTACGAGGTCCCTTCCAACTCTATCTGCTGTTAAAATATCTGCTTGCGCTTGTGTGCCAGCACCCAGAAGGCAATGCATGCCCCCCCACGCTCCCTACGCATGCGCGTGCAGTCCTACCCTCCACCACCCCTTTACCTGCACTGCGCCTCACAGCTGATCTTTGGCCCGTGTGAGGCCCTTTTTGGCCTCCCAAAGGCTTGAGGAAGGCTTCTGCAGGCTTCTGAGAGCTTTGCAGGCTGAAAACTAGCCCCGTTTCATCACTTCCTGTTTTTCCGAAAATACCGGAAGTGACGAAACAGGGCTAGTTTTCAGCCTGCAAAACTTGCAGAAGCCTGCAGAAGCCTTCCTCAAGGCCTTTGGGAGGCCGAAAGGGGCCTCACACGGGCCAAAGATCAGCTGTGAGGCGCGCGCATACCCAGTGAGGTAAGTTTGCCTGCAGCTTGCGTGCCGGCACAAATGGCTCTGCATGCATGCCACCTGTGGCACACGTGCCATAGGTTCACCATCATGGATATAGGGAATCTAATGTCGGCTTTATGGTTCAGAAGATCTCAGGATGTAACATCAACAAGATGTCAGAGGGGGGAAAAAGCTGTTCAGGAGCGAATCATTTCCAAAAGCACACAAACTATTATTTGTTTGTTTATTTATATTTCATTTATATATTTATAGTTTATGTTCCTAGGCCGCCCATCTTCCTCAAAAAAGGGGTTCTTTTTTTCTTTCTTTTTTCATTTCTTTTTCTGAAGTTGTCCAGTCAGGATCCCAGCCTGATAAAATTGAAAATACGGGTCTTGTGATCAACAGAATTTATTGTATTGCTGTATTTTTAACTTTAAAAGAAGAATACAAACATACATACATACATACATGCATGCATACACACATACGCACACACACACATACATACATTTCTCAAATAAAAGCAAATCACAGTACATGGACTGAACAATGTAAATTATACACCTATCTTGACATCCTTTGGATTAACTGGAATAGCCTCAGGAAGAACCCAAAGTAGCAATATAAAAATAACATCGCCTGAACTGGCATATTCATATACAGATAGTCCACAGAAGTTTTACCTCTTTAAGAGGTGTTTATATAAGGCAGCCATTAGTAGGCATATTTCTCTCTCTCCTTGTGTCCAGTATCCATTGCAGAGTTCTCCGTGTAGAGTTAAGAAGATAGATTGCTTGTCAGGTATTTACCTACCACACATGCAGTATATTTCTGCCTACGTCTTGAATATAAGCCACTGTTAAAGGTCTGAAGTCTCTGTGTGCTGTGTTTTGCTCCTGGGTTTTCTCATCATAGCAGTCACACTGCAAACGCTCCGACACTGTCTTGATGCCTCGCTCCTTGGACAACCCATTTCCTCAGATAATGTCAGAATGTGAAGAGGGCGTTCATCTCCTTGAAGGCCATCCTACGACCCATCTTAACTTATCACACAAAGAGGTGCCGAGAAGCTCTCCTGCAATGGACCTTTACATCAAGTGGCATCATCATCTCCAGAAGAAGCAGACTTAAGAATCTGAGGGTTTGTCCCAAAGGTGCTTTTCCCAAAAATCAAGTGGATTTACTTGGGTTTTCCCCCCTCCCCTTTGGAAAACGTTACGCTTTTCATCCAAGAAGCTTCTTTAGAACTTGGATGTGAAGCGAAAGGTTTTTCAAGGAAAAGGAAGTTCAGCTGCCTTTTGGAAAAAACATCTTTGGGGAGAACTACGACCTGGGAGATTTGTCAGTATATAAGAAACTAGCTGGATCTCTGTGCTTCACTACGAAACCATGTGGTCGGGCTTAGTTTTTGGGGAGGAAAATAAGGGGATAAAAATTGCTGCCTCTGCCTACCAGCATCCATCGGTATTCATCTGGCTAGCGTCCTGTCAGTGGGTGAGAGAGTTGAGGGCTGTTTGGAAACTGAAACAGTATTTGCTGTGTGAGCAAGAAGGAGATAGCAAGGAGCCTGGGCGTGGCTTAGCTCAAGTGTTCTGTACTAAAGCTGCTTGGTGTTCGGAAACGGAAACGGAAACTCCTCTCCTCTGCTTGTGTTTTGCCTTTGGAAGAGATTTCCTTTCAGGTGGGGGGGCAGTGGAACTCCTTAGCATCAGAGCCAGGGGTGGGATTCTACCAGTTCGCACCTATTCGCCAGAACCCGTTGTTAACCTTCTAAGCAGTTTTGACAATTGGTTGTTAGAAGAAATTCCTGGGCTAATCCTGTAAGGAAGGCAGGAAGGAAACATTCTGGTGTTGCTTACAGAAACTGCCTCTCCGTTGACCCTTATTACATTCTTGGCAGGACTGGACTTCCTGTCTCAGGAACTTCTCTGGAGTTTTTTCCCCCCTCCTTTGCTGGTCCTTTGCTTGTGTGGAGGGACCATTCCAAGTTACAATGGCACTGAAAAAAGTGACTTATGACCGTTTTCCACACTTACGACTGTTGCAGCATCCCCACAGTCATGAGAGGCCAGGCGAGGAGATGCGTGCCTCGATGTGAGTGATGTTGAGTTGGCCATGCCCAGCCAATAACATAGCCACCAAGCCACGCCCACCAATTTAGCCACGCCCACAGAACCAGTTATTAAAAAATTTGAATCCCACCCCTGGTGTTAATAATAATAATATAGGAAATACTCTAAATGCTCTGATGGTGGTTTTGAAAAATCCTTTCTTAGGGAGTCCCTAGAAGCCAAGAGGAACAGACCGGCCAAATGTCAAGTTTGCAGGCTTTACAGTTCTAGAGATTTTGTGATGATGTGTAAATGGTATTTCGCTTTTATATAGTGAGATCATATGAGCTAGGATAGCCATAACAACAAGTCAGCCAATGGGAACTGTTATGGTGACTAAGAAACCGCACCTGTTGTGGGCCATGGGAGATGGATCAGGGCTTGGCTTAGATTACTGCTCTGTATATAAGAGTTACTTTGTCCTTGGATCTTTGCTTCTGTGTTTATATTGCTTCTATGACTATGACTTCTGGATTCTGAGTTCTGCTTTCTGCTGCATGGGTATTGTATACATGCATCATACTGTATATTATAGCTCGATACCCGTGCTTCACTTTGAAACTATGTGGCCAGGCTTAGTTTTTGGGGAGGAAAATAAGGGGGGGAAATTCTGCCTCTGCTTACCAGCATCCATCGGTATTCATTGTCCAGTCAGTGTGTGAGAGAGTTGAGGGCTGTTTGGAAACTGAAACAGGATTTGCTGTGTGAGCAAGAAGGAGACAGCAAGGAGTCTGGGTGTGGCTTAGCTCAACTGTTCTGGACTCAAGCTGCTTGGTGCTCTGAAATGGAAACTCCTCTCCTCTGCTTGTGTTTTGCATTTGGAACAGATTTCTTTCCAGGTGGGGAGGGGGAGTAGGACTCCTTAGCATCAGAGCGTGTTAATAATAAAAATATAGGAAATACTAAATGCTCTGATGGTCATTTAGAAGAATCCTTTCTTAGTGAGCACCTAGAAACCGAGAGGAACATAGGTGCCAAATTTCAAGTTTGTGGGCTTTACAGTTCTGGAGATTTTGTGATGATGCGTGAGGGGTATTTTGCTTTTATAGATATAGATAGATCTTTATCCTGCTGAATCCTGCTGAATTATTTACTTGTGTGCTGGTTGGATTGCTGCAAGCTCTTCACATGATCAAGGTTCTCCATAGACAAAACCCAACTCCTTACCAGTAAGTGCTTCACCACTTTATCACTAGCAACCTTCACATATGGGCAGCCTTGTCCATCACAAAGTTTGGTCTCTTCAGAGTCCTGGAAATGAGACATGGGAAGAGAAAATTACACAGTAGATTTAGGCCTGTCTTCCCTGTGCTGACAACTACCCAAAGAATTGATCCACAGCCTCCATCCTCTTTGACTAGCCAGCTACCTGAGGATAAGAACATCTGTTTAAACACACCTGGAATGAACAATGTGGACAGCAGATCGTACCTCAAGGTTTCCAGGGAGCAGCGCAATTTCTCGCTTCCCTCCAGGATACCAGCCGTAGGACCAGTGCTGAGCTCTTGTCAGTTGCACACCAATAGCAAAAACGATGCAGAAGAAGACCAGGAGGGATCTTCCGTACACCATAATGTGATCTTCAACCCCGCTATCTCTGTGGAATCTGGATAGATGGGGAAGAATGGAAATTTGGAAATATTTCTTGGCAGGGTTACCGTCAGCATTCAAAGTCTCAACCCTGTCATATTAAGAGAAACACATGCCAACTCGTAAAGCATCCCTACGCCTGTTTTCGAGTTGCCATAAACAAGGGGGAGGGGGAAAGAAATCTGAAGTAGTAGTGCGGCAGTTTAAAATCAGAAGTACATTCCAACTCTTCACTTACAAAGATTGTGGCTAAGCTACCGGATCTTCTGTCCACGAAAATCCTTAATTGGAGAATGTGATTGACAACACCCAGCCTGTGAAGGTGCTTCATTAGAGAATCTGATTTATGACACACCCAGGGGGGAGGGGGGGAAACAGGGTCGCAGAGCAAATTACATATGCCAGAGTTGGCTTCATACAGGTTCATGCCGGACATGTTGTTCCTAATAAATCTTCTGGTTGCTTTTGAAGCTTGGCTTGAGGCACATGATTCAATTAGGGCAATTGTCGGAATCCTGACAACACAATGATGGAGATAGCGACCAAGTTTTTCTTCTGTCCCTCGAGATCATCTCAAGATGTTCTCCTCCCCATGGCAGCATTTTTTAAAAATAAAGTTTTATTGATTTTCTACTATTACATTTAATTAGTGCTTAATAAACATCGTGTTGTCAGGGCTATTTTTTGCTTAACAATACAAATTATATTCCTAAACCTTATCCCTTTTTTTCCAGCCATTTGTAAAATAAATTCCATGTTTGTCAGTATTCAGTATCTTCTTTCTGTTTAATCTTCAGTGTGAGTCTGTCCATTTCTGCACAGCCCAATATCTTCTTCATTATCTCTTCATCTGATGGTATTTCTTCATTTTTCCAATGCTGAGCAAATACAAGGCATCAATGTGGACTGAGGCTCCTGGGTGCTTTCTGATTGTTAATGTTCCCTAGTTTGGGTAATAAAATGTCTGCAAGAAAACAACCAAGCTCAGAGAGCACCAAAGACCCCACAGGCCTCCTCCTCCTCCTCCAACCCCACTCCCTTGCAGCATTGATGATGTGACCTAGTTGGGTAATGCAATGTCTGCAAGAAAACAATCCAGCTCAGAGCACCAGGGAGCCCTCATTTCAACCCTGAACTAAAAATATTCTCTTTTATTGGTAGCAATCTATATAGCTGGCCCCACAACCATCTTTCTTTCTTTTTTTCTTTTCTTTCTTTCTTCTTCCTTGCTTCCCCCTTTTTCTTTTTCTTCTCTTTCTTTCTTTCTTTCTTTCTTTCTTTCTTTCTTTCTTTCTTTCTTTCTTTCTTTCTTTCCTTCCTTCCTTCCTTCCTTTTCTTTTCTTTTCTTTTCTTTTCTTTCTTTTTTCTTCCTTCCTTCCCCCTTTCTTTTCTTTTTCTTTCTTTCTTTCTTTCTTTCTTTCTTTCTTTCTTTCTTTCTTTCTTTCTTTCTTTCTTTTTCTTTTCCTTCCTTTTCTTTCTTTCTTTCTTCTTCCTTCCTTCCCCCTTTTTCATTCTCTTCCTTAGTTCTTCTTTTTCTTTCTTTTTTCTTTCTCTCTTTCTTTCTTCTTCCTTCCTTCCCCCTCTCTTTCTTTCTTTCCCTTTCTTTTCTTTCTTTCCCTTTCCTTTTCCCTTTCCTTCCATCCTTCCTTCCATCCATCTTCCTCCCTCCCTCCCTCCCTCCCTCCCTTCCTTCCTTCCTTCCTTCCTTCCTTCTTCCTCCCTCCCCCTGTCTCCCTTTTCTTTCACAGCCTCTACTGCTCACTTCAATTGGTTCAAGAGCCTAGCTGTCCCTAAGAAGGAAGTATCTTCTTTTTTAAACAAAAAACAAAAAACCCAAAACATCTGCTACACACTAAGCAAAGAACAACCACCGAAATTGAGCAAAGAACGAGACAAGAAAATGGGCCCATTGCTACCACCCAATCCTGGTTTAACAGCAAACACCCTGCTTCTTTCAGTAATCCATGACCTGGTTTTGCAAGGCTACACAGGCAATTCCTTTCACCTGTGCAAACAG
This sequence comes from Notechis scutatus, assembly GCF_049901735.1. Classification (NCBI taxonomy): domain Eukaryota; kingdom Metazoa; phylum Chordata; class Lepidosauria; order Squamata; family Elapidae; genus Notechis; species Notechis scutatus. The sequence goes on from NC_142012.1 coordinate 2,372,475, forward strand.
GTTCAGCAGCCACCCATGTCTCCCTGATCAGGATGTGGGGGGGAAAAACATCGTAATGCAACCCAGGGAGTGTTGCATCTTTGCAATCTAACATTGCCTGCAATTGCAATAAATATATCTTGCCCATTTGAACATCCAGTTTCATGTCCCTGCTTTAATCCAAGTTGCTAAGAAGATGCCAACTTGTTAAGAGAAGCTTAGCAATCAATATATATATATCTGCTCACCTCCAATGCGTTCTTCAGTCCTCCTCCTTTGTCCGGAGATCTGACCGATCGATGTTCAAGCACTACATTGTGGATACTTATAGTCCTTCCCGTGTGCCAGGCGAGTAAGTCATTGGTCACCCACTTTGACGTTAGCTGCATCTTAAACTCGGTGGAAGGTCTTTTGAGTCTCCAGGATGCTGTGCTGAGGTTGGGACTTTTCCAGCCGTTTGTCTTTTGACTCTCTTGATCTTGCACAGACTTAATGAAAAAGCCTTATAAAATATTTAGTATCAGTTGGTCTCCGCCAGCAAGTGGCCTAGATTAAGCTTGCAAGCTAAGCAAGATCGGCCACGGGGAAAATTTGGACGGGATGATAGCAATTGCATTTACAGCCCCCTCTAAGCAGTTTACAGAGTCAGCCTCTTGCCTCCAACAATCTGGGTCCTCATTTGACCCACCTCGGAAGGAGGGAAGGCTGAGTCAACTTGGAGCAGGTCAGGATCAAACTGCTGGCAGTGGGCAGAATCAGCTAACCACTGCACCACAAGGAAGGAAGGAAGGGAGGAAGGGAGGGAGGAATTGCAATAGCACTTATATACTGCTTCCCTCGTATTTTAAAGAGTCAACCTATCTGCCCCCAACAATCTGGCTCCTCATTTTACTGACCTCGGAAGGAGGGAAGGCTGAGTCAACCTGGAGCCGGTCAGGATCGAACTGTTGGCAGTCGGCAGAATTAGCCTGCAATATTGCATTCTAACCACTGCACCAGCAGGGCTCTTGTTAGGGAATTCTACAATACAGGTAGTGCTCGACTTATAACAGTTCATTTAGTGATTGTTCAAAGTTACAATGGCACTAACAAAGTGACTTATGACCCTTTTTCAAACTTACAACCGTTGTGGCATCCCCAGGGTCCACATGATCAACATTTGGAGACTTGGCAACCGACTCATATTTACAATGGTTGCAGAGTTTCCCAGGGGTTAACGTGATCCCCTTTTGCGACCTTCTGACAAGCAAAATCCACGGGGAAGCCAGATTCATTTAACAGCCAGGTGACAAACTTAACAACGGCAGTGATTCAGTTAAGTGCTGTGGGAAGAAAGGCTGTAAAATGGGGCAAAACTTACTTAACAACCATCTCGCTTAGCAACAGAAATTCTAGATAGGCAGACTAAGATAGATGATAAATAGATAAATAGATGTAGATAGAGATGATATAGATAGATACAAGTAGGTAGGTAGGTAGGTAGGTAGGTAGGTAGATAGATGATGATAGATGACAGATAGATAGATAATACAGTACATGTGGGTACATACATAATTTTGTATTTATTTTGTCATGTTCATGTAGTATATATTGGAGGCAGTGACCCTTTGAGAGCTGTATACAATGAAATTTCATTTTAATGTATGCCGATCAGTGTACATTTCAAAGTGACAATAAAGCTGTTTTCTATTCTATTCTATTCTATTCTATTCTATTCTATTCTATTCTATTCCTTCCAATATTTATTCTATTCTATTCTATTCTATTCTATTCTATTCTATTCTATTCTATTCTATTCTATTCTATTCTATTCTATTCTATTCTATTCTATTCCTTCCAATATTTATTCTATTCTATTCTATTCCTTCCAATATCTATTCTATTCTATTCTATTCTATTCTATTCTATTCTATTCTATTCTATTCCTTCCAATTCCATTCTATTCTATTCTGTTCTGTTCTGTTCTGTTCTGTTCTGTTCTATTCTATTCTATTCCTTCCAATATTTATTCTATTCTATTCTATTCTATTCTATTCTATTCTATTCTATTCTATTCTATTCTATTCTATTCTATTCTATTCTATTCTATTCTATCACAACAACTGCCAGAGAGTCTGTTGGTTGCCTTCTATCAAAGCTCTATAGAGAGCATTTTATCCTATTGCCTCTGTGTGTGGTTTAGTTGTACAGAGGCGGAGAAAAGGGCACTCCAAAGAGTGATAAAAAGGGCACAAAAGATCAGCGGATGTTCTCTTCCCTCATTGGAGGATTTGTATAACATGGGATGTAGAAGGAAGATACAAAAGATCTTGAGAGACCCTTCACATCCAGGCCACCCGATGTTTGAGATCCTACCATCAGGAAGACGATATAGAGTGCTGAAAGCCAGGACAAGTAGATTTCAACATAGCTTTTACCCAAGTGCTGTGATCAGGTTAAATGCAGAGTTATGAATCTGGTGGTCTTAACATATATATATCCTGGTTGTATAGTTTTTAACTGTTAATTGTTTTAATTTGTTTTACATTGTTATTTGTATATGTCTTTTGGTGTTGTTCAGTTGTATGTTGTGAAAGAGCACCTTATTTCGTTGTTCTCAGGTTCTGAATACAATGACAATAAATTTATCTTATCTTATCTTATCTTATAGCTAGATAGGTGATAGATAAGATAGATAGATAGATAGATAGATAGATAGATAGAGGTAGATAGATAGATAGATAAATAGATAGATAGATAGATATAGATAGATAGAGATAGATAGATAGATAGATAGATAGATAGATAGATAGATAGATGAGGCAGACAGGTAGAGAGAAACTTGCAATATTTCTTCTGAGAACACAGACATTGGGTGTTCTTTTAAGACTCTAGCTGTTTTTAAAATAAATATATAAAAATACACGTGGTCTGAAAGATGGACACGCCACATAAGGCTGTTTTAGTTAAGATCCAATCTCTAGTAATCGTCACCTGGGAAAGCTAAAATATGATCTAACACAGATCGGGACCGCTGGTTTTCTTTCAATGCTGTAATTCTAACACCCTTCAGCTGCAGCCAACATCCAAGCTGACAGCAGCATCTGGATTGTCTAAAGTTTAGAGCTAGAAGCCCCTGGAAGAGAAGGAACTTTTGTGAACTGAAATTCACGCTTCGGCCTCAGAGCTGCTTAGATCTCTGTTCAGTCTGAGGCAACAAAACCTCACTACAAACGCAAACAGAGCCATTAATGGACAATTGAAAAGCGGAAACGGATCAGAGGTGGTATTCAGCTGGTTTGGACCGGTTCTCGAGAACTGGTAGCAGAAATACTGAGTAGTTCGGAGAACCCTGCAAATCCCACCTCTCTGGGAGCGTCATTACTTGAGACTTTCAAGAAGAGATTGGACTGCCCTTTGTCAGAAAGGGTGTAGGGTCTCCCGCTTGGGCAGGGGGTTGGACTAGATGACCTACAAGGTCCCTTTCCGACTCTTATTAATCTGTTATCTGTTATCTGACTGGCCCCGCCAGCCCCATCTCTTCTCTGCCTCCCATTGAGTCCCAGCTGATCGGCTGGGTCTCCTTTGGTTGCCCTGCACAAGGAGAATGGAGCTGGAAAGCAGGTTAGTGGGGTGCGGAGGGGAGGGGGATTCTGCAGTGTATCCTTCCCCTGCCACGCCCACCAAGCCACGCCCCCACAGAACCGGTAGTAAAAAAAAAATTGAATCCTACCACTGAGATGGAGGCGTATTTCTGAATGCAAAATGGCTGCTTGGGGTAACAGCAACAAAATTAGAACTTCTTGATGTTTTAATGACGATCAAAAGGGAAGGGTGGGGAAATGTTTACAAAAACAGGAAGCGTCATCGACTGGTCATCCTTCGCTCCCTCCGCAATGGAAACCTTGCAAATCTAATGTTAAGCAAGGCCAAGGGCTAATTTAATCTTATCCCGTCTGGTTTCTTCTGAGATTGTGTGTTTATTTATTTTAAAGCAAACACGGCTACCCAAACAAATGGCATGTCAGGAGGTCGGATGTCAAGAAGCGCGTCATTTCTCCTGTCTCACCATCCGCTGTCTCATCAGCCGAGGAGGATGGGATGGAAGGGATAAACAAATACCAGCCAGCCAGACAAGGAGCCCTTTCAGCTTGCAAAGGGAGCCGCCTGAGGCTGGAGCTAATTTGGGAGACATGTTTTGTTTTGTGAAATCTGTGGCTGAAGTTTTTGTCACGGGGAAAAAAACACAACGTTGGAGCCGGGATTGGCCTTGATGGTGCGGATGATCTCTGGTGGGAACGGGATGGGGTGGTGCATCCATCCTTGGTCTTCTTGACTTTGTCATGCCCCCCATTGGAGTCTGAATACGGCTGGGCAGAGCAGGGAGAGGTAGAACAAGGGAGAGGGAGTTCAGAGGAAGACCCAGGCCCACCCCTCTTCATCCTAGGGAGGAGCAGAGAAGGGAGCAACGTGGGTTGTGTGGCTTACGGGGGAGGAAAGGGCCCTGGTTCCCTTCACTAGGCACACCTGGGGATGGAGTTTAAAGGAGAGGCAGTTTGTCTGGGAGGGGCGTTTATCGGGAACAAATGTTGAGTTTATCTCATGTTGGCTGCTGTTATGTGAGTTCCTGGCATCCTCCCAACTGGTTTGATTTACTGCCATGTTACTTCACTTCTGGAACTCCTTATCTTGCCCTGCTGATCTATTACCTTATCTTGCCTTATTGGATTTATAGTTTAAAGTTTTCTGTTTATAAAATTTTGGACTGGAATATCTGTAGTCAAAGGCTGTTGCAGGTTCCTGGGAGAGTTTTTCTCCAGACCGGAAAGTAACCGGGACATTGGGGACAAAATTGGAGCAAATAAAGAGACCCCTACTTATTAATTCTGTGTTGCCTTTGTGCCATGCCCCGGGTCATCACAGACCTCTTAGGGGGTCTTGAGGAGCTTTGGATGGGGTGAGCATTCATCCTTGGTCTTCTTGACCTCTCAGGGGTCTTCAGGAGCATTGGACGTGGCATCCTTCTGGACCAGTTTGGGGAGTTGTGGGTGGGTGACAGCATTGTATAGGTTCTCCACCTTCTGGGGTGGGTTGATTGGGAAGAGAGGGTCAGCCCAAAGCCTCTCATTTGTGGGGTGCCTCATGTCTCGGGTCTCTTTCCTCTCCTTTTTTTTTTTTTTTTTAAAAAAAAATAATTTTTATTGGTTTTTCTTTTTTCTTTTACATGTCTCAATCAATAATAAACAGTACTGCGACACATTTTTGTACAACTACATTACCCATCAATATTGTCTATATGTTTTATTTCTATACTTTTTACAACTATATAATACATTTCCTTTTCTTCTTTCTGCCCTCAATCCAGTCATACCACTTTCCCCATATTGCGCAAAAATCAGAATCTCCTTTTCCTTTTAATTCTATAGTCATCCTATCCATTTCCGCACACTTGATAATTTTTTTTTGATCACTAGGCCTTTGGATGGTATGTGTTATTTCTTCCAGCATTGCAAAAAAAGGCTATTCTAGCTGCTGTTGTTATATGTAGCATCAAATGTTTTATCCTTTTATTTTATATATACCTTTAATTACCCCTAAGAGGAATAATTCTGGGGTAAATTCTATCTGATTTCCAATTAAATCCTGTATCCATTTTTGTATTTTCTTCCAGTTATTTTTTTCTCTTCAGGGCATAACCACCACGTGTGATACCTTGGTTTTTGTCCGCATTTCCAGCATTTTGGATCTAAGTTAGAGTAAATTTTAGTCAATCTTGAGGGTGCCAAATGCCAGCGGTAAAACATTTTATATTGATTTTCTTATAGGCTGCCGATTTTGTTGTCTTATAATTTATATTCCATGTTTTTCCCACTCCTCTAACTCTTTCCTCTCCTAACACCTTGGTCACCTCCTGTCTGGATTACTGTAATGTGGGGCTGCCCTTGAAGACTGCCTGGGGGGTGGGGAGTTCCATTGGTGCAGGATGCAGCAGTGTGGATACTATAGGTAGTCCTCAACTTACAACAGTTCACAGTGACTGTTTGAAGTTACACTGGCTCTTAAAAAAAGGGGGCTTATGACCTTTTCTCGCACTTACGACCGTTGTAAGATTCCTGTGGTCACGTGATCCAAATTCAGATGCCTGGCCATTGACTCCTCTTTATGACGATTGCAGTGGTCATAAATAGTCAACCTTCGGACAAGCAAAGTCAACAGGGAAGCCAAATTCACTTAGCAACCGTGGTGCTAACTTAACTGCGGGGATTTATTTAACAACGGTGGCAAAAAAAGAAGTCGTAAAATGGGGTAAAACTCACTTAACAACGGTCCTGCTTAGCAGCAAGAAATGTCGGGCTAAATTGTGGTCACAAGTCAGGTCTGCCTGTAATGGGGGGTCTCTAGGTTGATCCATCTCACACTTGTTGTGAGCTGCACTAACTTTCAGGGTTGTTTTTTTTGTGTGCAATTCAAGGTGCTAGTCCTTACCTTTAAAACCTTGTATGGCACAGAGCCAGCCAGGTTATCTGCAGGACCATCTTCCCCTAAGGACATCCACCTGTCCTACTAGATCAGATTGGATGGACACAATCCTGGCTCTCCTAAATATCACCATCAGTTGGGAAGCTAGGAAGTGTGGCTTTTCTGTGGCCTATGGAACTCTTTGCCTCATGAATTTTGGCAGGCCTCCATCCTTTTAGCCTTCGGTAAGAGCTCTGCATCTCAACCTCAGGCTGTGAGGGAGGCCGTGGGACAACTCGTAAAGCATTCCTGGACTCCTTTTGAGTTGCCATGGGGTGTGGAGGGGGGGAGACGTGAAGGAGCAGCAAGCCAATCAAAACCAGAAGCACGTTCCACACACATATTTTACCAAGGCTGTATCCCAGGTTACCGATCCAATTGGAGGGGCGTGACCTGTAGAGCACCACGAAAGTCCTCCGTTGGAGAATGTGATTTATGACACACCCACGGGAGGAGGGGAGGAGCATAGGTGCACCGTAAATCACGTGAGTCAGAGCTGGCTTCATTAGGATAAGTGCCTGACATGTTGCTCCTAATAAATAATTGGATTTCCTTTGAACTTTGGCTCGAGGCTCATGATTTGATCAGAGCATTTGTCGGAACCCTGATGTCTGGTCCAAGTGCTTGGATTGGCCCAAAGTGCCCCAGCTGGCTTTCATGCTTGAGGTAGGACTAGAACTCACCATCACCTGGTCCTTGTTCCAAAGTCACCCAGCTGGCTTTTAAGTGGGACTTGAACTCACTGTCTCCCAGTCATTGGCTCAAAGTTATCCAACCGGCTTTCCCAGCTAAGGCGGGACTAGAACTCACCGTCTCCTGGTGATTGGCGCAAAGTCACCCAGCTGGCTTTCATTCCTAAGGCGGGATTAAACTCACTATCTCCTGGTGGGACTAGACACCCAGCCAGCTTTCATGCCTAGGGGATTATAACTCACTATCTCCTGGTGATTGGCTCAAAGCTTTCATGCCTAAGGCGGGATTATAACTCATTGTCTCCTGGTGATTGGCTCAAGACACCCAACCAGCTTTCATGCCTATGGCCTAGAACCCACTGTCTCCTGGTGATTGGCTCAAAGACACCCAACCAGCTTTCATGCCTAACTAGAACTCACTGTCTCCTGGTGATTGGCTCAAAGTCACCCAACCAGCTTTCATGCCTAAGGCGGGACTAGAACTCACTGTCTCCTGGTGATTGGCTCAAAGACACCCAGCCAGCTTTCATTCCTAAAGTGGGACTAGAACTCACTGTCTCCTGGTGATTGGCTCAAAGACACCCAGCCAGCTTTCATTCCTAAAGTGGGACTAGAACTCACTGTCTCCTGGTGATTGGCTCAAAGACACCCAACCAGGTTTCATGCCTAAGGCGGGACTAGAACTCACTGTTTCCTGGTGATTGGCTCAAAGTCACCCAGCCAGCTTTCATGCCTAAGGCGGGACTAAAACTCACTGTCTCCTGGTGATTGGCTCAAAGTCACCCAGCCAGCTTTCATTCCTAAAGTGGGACTAGAACTCACCGTCTCCTGGTGATTGGCTCAAAGACACCCAACCAGCTTTCATGCCTAAGGCGGGACTAGAACTCACTGTTTCCTGGTGATTGGCTGAAAGACACCCAACCAGCTTTCATGCCTAAGGTGGGACTAAAACTCACTGTCTCCTGGTGATTGGCTCAAAGTCACCCAGCTGGCTTTCATTCCTAAGGTGGGACTAGAACTCACTGTCTCCTGGTGATTGGCTCAAAGACACCCAGCCAGCTTTCATTCCTAAAGTGGGACTAGAACTCACTGTTTCCTGGTGATTGGCTGAAAGACACCCAACCAGCTTTCATGCCTAAGGTGGGACTAAAACTCACTGTCTCCTGGTGATTGGCTCAAAGTCACCCAGCTGGCTTTCATTCCTAAGGTGGGACTAGAACTCACTGTCTCCTGGTGATTGGCTCAAAGACACCCAACCAGCTTTCATGCCTAAGGCGGGACTAGAACTCACTGTTTCCTGGTGATTGGCTGAAAGTCACCCAGCCAGCTTTCATGCCTAAGGCGGGACTAAAACTCACTGTCTCCTGGTGATTGGCTCAAAGTCACCCAGCCAGCTTTCATGCCTAAGGTGGGACTAGAACTCCCGTCTCTGGTGATTGGCTCAAAGTCACCCAGCCAGCTTCCATGCCTAAGGTGGGACTAGAACTCACCGTCTCCTGGTGATTGGCTCAAGACACCCAACCAGCTTTCATGCCTAAGGCGGGACTAGAACTGTCTCTTGGTGATTGGCTCAAAGTCACCCAGCCAACTATCATGCCTAAGGTGGGACTAGAACTGTCTCTTGGTGATTGGCTCAAAGTCACCCAGCCAACTATCATGCCTAAGGTGGGACTAGAACTCACCATCGCCTGGTTTCTAGCCTGGTGCCTTTACCAGTAGACCAAACTGGGTCAGTGGTGTCCATAAAGCTAGTACGTGGTCACCCATTGGCTTGGCCTCCAGTTATGTCTAAAACATATCAAGGACTTTTGTTTGTGTGTCTTCAAATAAGCCAAGATGTGCAAATTAGAATGGGCTGTTTTGTCACCTCTCTGTCCAGGAAGCAGGACAAGCGTTCCTTACTAAGTATCTAGCCATGATTAAACCAGTCTCTGTTGGAAACCCGCGAATGGAGAAGGGCTTCTAAATTCAACTTAATCCATCATCCATCGATTAAAGGAACGTCTTGATTGGAAGATGGAAATGCAAAGAAGGCCCTGAGAGCATCCAAGGGCAATCTAGAGTTTGTTCCCTCCCCCAAGGGTTGTGTTTGAATCCACCCTCCAACATAGGTAGGCCTGGACTTACAACTGTTTGTTTAGTGACCGTTCAGAGTTGCGACGGCATGGGCAAAAGCGACTTATGACCGTTTTTCAACACTTACGACCCCTTGCAAAATTCCCCAGGGTCACGTCATCCCAATTCTAGAAGGGAGTAGGTGTGGAAGAGGAGGAGGAGGGGAGGAGGAGGAGGAAGAAGAAGCCGACTGTGGGGTCTTTGGTGCTCTCTAAGCTTGGCAACCGGTTCACATTTATGACTGGAACCCCTTTTGAGGTCTTCGGACAATGGGAAAGGCCGATTCACTGAACCACCTCGCTGCCCATGGACAACGGTGTTGTGGTTCGCCAGCAGCTGGTGCAGACGGCAGCGGAATTGGACAGTGGGAAGAACAGGAACCAGTTCGGGAGTCTGGGGAGGACTCAGATGAGGGTCCTGCATCCGATGCAGAGATGGGACCGGGGCCATCTGGGAGTGGGGTGCTGACTCCGGAGCCTCTGGAGTCTGGCAGCAGCGAGGAAGAGGAACCAGGGGAGCCTGTTCCTAGTGCGCGTGTGCGCAGAGCTGCTAGAAGGTGAGAGCAGCTGAGACAAAAGGGGAGACTCAGGAGTAAGGCTGGGAGGTGATTGCCTCTTCCATAAGGGTAAAAGTCAGGCCAAGGTGATGAAACCTTTGCAGGAAGCAAAGTTGTTCATTTGGTTCAGAGTCATTCTGGAAGCTCTTTGTATTTCAGCTGTTTTTTTCCTCCTAGTTCATTGGACACTTCTGTTATTGGCAGCCCTTCACAGGGAAGGAAGGTGGGTGCTGATCTCGAGGGACTGTTTTCAGATTCATTACCGGCTGGGAATGAAAATAATTCCCAGCGTTGCAATAAAACAAGACTTGTTTTTAAAAGAAGCGTGGGCATAATTACGGTCTAGGAAGCCTTGGTCAGAACAAACGGCAGTGTTCGCTTAACAACGGTGGCCAGAAAGGTTGCGAAAATGGAGCAAGGCTCACCAATGTCTCGCTTTACGGCGGAAAGTCTGGACTCGATGGTGGCCATTAAGCCGAGGAGGATTACGTGCGTGACCTTATTTGCGTGGTGGTAGAAGAAAGAGCCAGCCCAGTTAAAAAATAAAAAGAAAAGCATTTACTTGGTCAACAAAAATAAATACAAGATATTAAGACATTTGGAATGAGGCAGAGAAGAATTACAATTACAGAGAGAAACGGAAGGGAGACACAATTTGCGCGGACGGCCTTGGCATATTCCGGGGGGGGGGGTGGCGGGGGGACAAGAGACTCAGTTTTGGCACAAAGCTTGACCCCTCTGGTTAAGGCAGCTACGAGACCTCCTCCAACGGCAAGCCCAACAAGAGAACGAAAGCGAGACAAAAGTGGCTGTCTATCAGCCTACCGACACCACAATCTGTTTATAATGTGTAGCTTTAGGATTGGAGAGATGCGTGTATATAGGGTAGCCAGGATTCCACTAATAAGTTGCTCAGAGGAATGAGAATATTTGTAGCTCAGGGTTGAAATAAGGAGTCCTTGGGGCTCTCTGAGCTTGGTGGCTTTCTTGCAGACATTTCATGACCCAACTAGGTAACATCATCAGTGCCAGAAGGGAGTGGGATGTATGGAAGAGGAGGAAGAGGAGGAGGCGGCCGACTGTGGGGTCTTTGGTGCTCTCAAAACTTGGTTGCATTCTTGCAGACATTTCGTGACCCAAGTAGGTAACATTATCAGGGCTAGAAGGGAGTGGGGTGTATGGAGGAGGAGGAGGAGGAGGAGGAGGAGGAGGAGGAGGAGGAGGAGGAGGAGGAGGAGGAGGAGGAGGAGGAGGAGGAGGCCGACTGTGGGGTTTTGATGCTCTCAAAACTTGGTTGCATTCTTGCAGACATTTCGCGTGACCCAACTAGGTAACATTATCAGGGCTAGAAGGGAGTGGGGTTTGCTCTCTTCGGTAGTTCTTTGATAGGGTTAATGGAACTTGGTAGGTGGAACTTCCAACTCAAACAGTAAACGGCTTAATCAAGGAATTACCAAGATGAAAACAACGCTCCCATCGACACTGACAAGAGCAAACCACTTTTATATCAACTAGCAGCAGACCCCATTCCTCACTGAGCCCTGATGATGTTACCTAGTTGGGTCAGGAAACGCCTTCAAGGAAACTACCCATTTCAGAGAACATCAGGGACTCCTAATTTGCTCAGGTTTCAGTAACAGCGTGAACCTCTTGTTTTGTGCGATGTACCAGCACGGACTTTCTCTCCCAAGGCCTCTTTCACATCCCACACCGGATAGACCATGAGAATCTTATTATTATTATTTTTTTACTGAGCCATTTTGGTGATCTGGTAAGATCAGCCCTGGTTCTCTTGGACTGGCATGAACTTCCAGGCGCTTCACTCCAGACGCTTCGGCTAGGGAAGAGCGGGAGGGTCTAGAATCTCCCCCCAAATTTGATCATCTCCTGACGTCTTCAGATTCAGAGCCGCTTGTCCAGTTGGCGTCTTCCCAAGGCTGGTCGATCTCCCGGTTTGAGATGGGCCATGCCTGGAAGGCGCCGAACCCAGGAAGGAGGAGAGGGGTCTCCATCCCTCATGGTAGCGCCTCGGATCCTTCTCTCCGCTCGAAAGGCACCCAGCCCACGTCACGAAGAGAGGAATCCCACGGGGCAGCTGAACCAGCCGTGGGAACCTACCTCTTCCACTACCAGATGATCGGGGATCGTGTGCGTGCATGCACCAAACCTGCGTGTGCAGCTTTCCCCACACCAGCTTAGGCCTGGTTTTTTTTCCCCTCCTCTCAGCTGATCGTTGGAGGCTTTTTTAAAACTGTTTCGGCCGAACCAGGGTGGGTGGAAGAAGATAAAAAAAGGAGGAGGAGGAGGAGGAGGAAAAAATAATCTTCCATCTTGATGCCCGTGGGAGTTTTCCTTAGGAATAACTGAGCTCAGTTTCTCCATCCTGGCCATTTTCAGACAGGTGGACTTCAACTCCCAGAATTCTCCAGCCAGGATCTGTGGGTTTCCTGCTTGAGCAGGGGCTGGACTAGAAGACCTTCAAGGGTCCTTCCAACTCTTGCTATTCTGACTTCAACTCCCAGAATTCTCCAGCCAGGATCTGTGGGTTTCCTGCTTGAGCAGGGGCTGGACTAGAAGACCTTCAAGGGTCCTTCCAACTCTTGCTATTCTGACTTCAACTCCCAGAATTCTCCAGCCAGGATCTGTGGGTTTCCTGCTTGAGCAGGGGCTGGACTAGAAGACCTTCAAGGGTCCTTCCAACTCTTGCTATTCTGACTTCAACTCCCAGAATTCTCCAGCCAGGATCTGTGGGTTTCCTCCTTGAGCAGGGCTGGACTAGAAGACCTTCAAGGGTCCTTCCAACTCTTGCTATTCTGACTTCAACTCCCAGAATTCTCCAGCCAGGATCTGTGGGTTTCCTCCTTGAGCAGGGGCTGGACTAGAAGACCTTCAAGGGTCCTTCCAACTCTTGCTATTCTGACTTCAACTCCCAGAATTCTCCAGCCAGGATCTGTGGGTTTCCTGCTTGAGCAGGGGCTGGACTAGAAGACCTTCAAGGGTCCTTCCAACTCTTGCTATTCTGACTTCAACTTTCCCAGAACTCCCCAGACAGTGTCCTTTGAGACGGACCAGCCCACAAGGGGGTGAATTCCCTACGCCAGGGTGTCCAACCTTGGCAACTTTAAGACTTGTGGACTTCAACTCCCAGAGTTCCTCAGCCAGCTGGCTGAGGAACTCTGGGAGTTGAAGTCCACAAGTCTTAAAGTTGGGACACCTGCTCTCCGCAATCTCTTTCATCCATCTTGCATTATCTTCCTTGGAGTTGGATGGAGCGTGAGAATTTTTATTTGATAGTTCGCTGCTTTTGAGATCCAGGAAGATCAGCCCTGCCGGCTTGGGAATTCTGGGAGTTGAAGTCCACCCATCTCAAAGTTGCCAGCACTGAGAAATACTTAAAAAAAGACCTAGCTGGGCTGGTTGAAATATAAATCGCCACCAGAGGGCGATGGGAGAGATTCAAACCATCAAAATTGACTCTTTGGTGCCCCCACTGTCACGCTGGAGCATTGCAGCACAGACAATAGTCGATTGTCTACTACTTCACCAAAGGCAAGCAAACTCCATGACAGGCTTGGAGGCATCAGAGGAAGAACGAAGAGCAAAAACAGGACAAGGAAAAAGAAATGAGTTGAGGATCCTCCAAGCAGAAAGCGCACCCGTGTTAAAGAGGAAAGGGGAAAAAAAAACTTTTGATGCATTTTGTTTTTGAAAGAGGGGTGAGGAAAGGAGAGGAAAAGAGGAATTATGGGTGAACTGGTACAAACTCAACCAGTTTTGTGTGTGTGTGTGTGTGTGTGTGTGCCGCCCTTAAAAGAGAATGATGAGAAGGCTAGATGAAGGAAGGAAGGAAGGAAGGAAGGAAGGAAGGAAGGAAGGAAGGAAGGAAGGAAGGAAGGAAGGAAGGAAGGAAGGAAGGAAGGAAGGAAAGAGACATGGAGGGAAGGAAGGAAGGAAGGAAGGAAGGAAGGAAGGAAGGAAGGAAGGAAGGAAGGAAGGAAGGAGTGGGAGGAAGGAAGGAAGGAAAGAGACATGGAGGGAAGGAAGGAAGGAAGGAAGGAAGGAGGAAGGAAGGAGGAGGAAGGAAAGAGACATGGAGGGAAGGAAGGAAGGAAGGAAGGAAGGAAGGAAGGAAGGAAGGAAGGAAGGAAGGAAGGAAGGAAGGAAGGAAGGAAGGAAGGAGAGATGGCTCAATTCTGAATGGATGCTGGTCGAAGGAATGGAAGGAATGCGTGGGGGAAATGCAACGAAGAAAGGATGGACAAAATGGGAAAGAGGTTCTTTGGGCAGGCGCTTCCTCGCTGCGTGTCCGTAGCCTCCCAAAATTTATTTCCTCCTAAGTAACGGCCCTTGGACAAGTCCTAGAACAGGGGTGGGCAAACTTTTTGGCTCGGGGGCCTCATTGACTTTTAAAATTTGACAGACGGGCCACCACCTGGCGTCGAAATGCCTGTCATTACAAGTCAAAATCAAATGAATGCAATCATTCAATCATTCACATCAAACCTTAATTCTGTACCAATCTTTGGCGGGCCGGATTAAAAAGACCAACGGGCCGGATGTGGCCCGCGGGCCGTAGTTTGCCCACCCCTGTCCTAGAAGGAATTGCAATGGATAGTATGCTTCTAAAAGAGAGGGGGGGGGGAGGAAAAAAGGGGGGGGGAAGAGAATTTAAACTCTAGATTGGGGTGGGTAGGAAGGGCCACCTCCAAAAGGGCGTTGGGGCACGTAGGTCCTGGACCACCGCTCCCAAAGGGAGAAGGAACAAATCCCAGTGGTTAAGGTCCACAAATGAAGATACCTTTGTCTTCACATACGGTTGATTCCTACTTTGTTATCGTGCAGTAGTATCGCTGTGGTATGTTTTATCTCTGGTTTCATCTCTCAGTAGATGAAAGACCTCATTCCCTCTATCCAGGATCATGAGAAGACACAAAGTTGGGCTACACGTTCCTTCAGCACCAGAAGATCCTTGCCAGCCACCAAGGTCCATGGGAGAAGTCATCCTAAGGTAGCGTTGTGGTTCACCAGCAGCAGGTACGGACGGCTGAGGTCGCGGAGAGCGAGGACTCGGATGAGGGGCCTGCGTGTGATGCAGGGATGGGGCCAGGACCATCAGAGAGTGGAGTGCTGCCTTCGGAGATCGTGGAGGCTGGCAGAAGTGAGGAAGAGGCGCCCGAGGAGCCTGTGCCCAGTGTGCATGCGCTCAGGGCTACTTGAAGTAAAGAGCAGCTGCAGCAGAACGGGCAACTCAGGAGTAAGGCTGGAAGGTGATGGCCCCTCCCTTAAGAGATAAAAGCCAGCTGAGAAACCGGAGTTCTTTGCAGGAAGCAAAGACGTTTTTGCACTCAAGCCTTGTGGACGTTCGGATTCTCTTAGTTTGTGTTTGGAGACTCTTTGTGTTTGAAATTCTTCTTGGCAACTTTATCTCGTGTTCTTGGCAGCCTTGCACCACCTTGGCAAGGCTCCTTCTTATCACAGACCATTAGTTTGAAACAGCCTTTTAACCACTGTTGACCTCAAAAGTGATAGTTAGCCTTAGGGCCCAGCCAATGTTCAAATGAAGGTATTTATTTCGGATTGAAGGGGTGGGTGGGCAGAGGAGCAGTTTCAAAGCATCTGATCCCATTTTTTGTGGAGGGAGGTGACGGTAGATTTTTGGTGAGATTTTGAGGACATCGTCTCGACAGATTTCAGTGCGACGCTGCCGTGTTTGGCCAGCCATTTTACATAGTATTCCTATTATGCCATTTTTAAAGACTTTTTTCCCCCCTTTCTGTGTTAACTTCAGTGAACTTAAAAAAAAAAAAAAGGAGCGTAGCCTTCTAAATGCAGAAAGCTGCCCTTCCAAAGTAGAAGAATGAAGAGGCAGGAAGATAATCCAGATTGGGAGAAAAATATATATATCTGTTTCATGAAAAGGTTCTTTTGTCTTTTCCTTCCACGTCCTCTTCCTTTTTTCCAATCCAACAAGACCCTGCTGGCTTTTTAAAATTTGAGTGAAAAAAAAAATTAAATAAATCCAATTTTTACAGCACTTTTGCACTTTGTGCAAAGTAGAGAGAGTGAGGCCTGCTGACTGCAGCCGTCTAAGAGAAGAAAGTTGAAGAGGCCTCAAACAGTTTTTCCCAAACGGAGTCCAGAAAATTTTGGGAAGCTGCAAATCCCAGGATATTTGGAACAATCCATGTTAAGAAGGACAACTCATGGCTGTTAAGGTGTGGGAAGTGTAAGAGTTCGCGCTGAGAAAACGCAATAGAAGACTTGTAGCTAAAACTTCTGGAAACCAGGATCTTTCAATACACAGAGAGGAGGAATGACGAGCGACAAATATAAGAGGGGAAATAATAATAATAATAATAATCAAAACTCTTTCGGCGAAGTTTAGGGAGCTGGAAATTTGGGACACGTGTGTGTGTGTGTTTCTGCTCGCGATGCCTAAGCAGGGAAGGATGAGGAGGTGGAAGCCAACCAGGGTACATCAGCCCAAAACGTGTCGAAAACAAAGGGAAACAAGCAACACACAAACCAAAACGGCACTCAGGCCACTGTACGAAGCAGATAAAATTCGAAAGGAAAAGAGTTTAGATGAAAGCATTTTCAGCATCCAGAGAATCACGCTGGAAAACCTGCCAGTCAATAAAGAAACCAAGGAGACATCCAGATGTGCCAGATCTTAAGAGGGGACCTTTGTAGATGGTCGTCCCTCCCCCCCAAAAATGGAGCATCTTCTCCATCATAGCTGGGATCCTCAGCTCTCCACATTTCGAACTCAGAACTAAGGAGCAATTTCCTGACAGGGAAGGACAATCAGCCAGTGGATTCTTGACTTGTCTCCAGAAGTTGTGGGCGCTTCAACCCTGGAAGTTTTTAAAGACTGGACAGCCATGTGTGTCCTGAATGGTATTGAATGGTCGCCTGCTTGAACTGGGGGTTGGACTAGAAGACCTCCGAGATCCCTTCCAGCTCTCATCTTCCGTTATTATATTTCATTTATTACATTCCTATGCTGCTCCTACAAAGTGACTGGGTGGATTACAAACTCTATGTATATCATTCCCCCCTCCCCCCTCTGCTTATTATAAATTTATATTCTCCAAAGCCCCCGAAGAAGGCAGGACAAGAAGCAACGGACGGAAACTCATCAAGGGGAGAAGCAACTAAGGAGAAATTACCTGACAATTAGAACAATGAAGCAGTGGAACAATCTGCCTCCAGAAACTGTGGCTGCTCCAACACTGGAAGTTTTTAAGAGACTGGATAACCCTTTGTCTGAAGTGGTGTAGGGTTTCCTGCCTAGGCAGGGGGTTGGACTAGAAGACCTCCAAGGTCCCTTCCAACTCTCTTCTTCTCTTCTTCTATTTTATTTCTTACATTCTTATGCCACTGATCCCTCCTAAAAGGTGATGCTGGCCTATTACAAACTCTATGTATTATCTTCCACCCTGCTTATTATAAATTCATTTTGTATGGCAATTTTCCAGGTAGGAGGGACTTTTTAACTGCCAGAATTCCCTATTATTCTAGGTTTTGTAACATCAGTTTGAGAACATCCAGCCTGAATTCCAAAGAGCATTAGAGGTTCCACACTTTTAACTACTTATGGGAAGGGATATGCAAATGGGAAAATATTCTTTTTCGTCCACCAAAATCTCTACTAAATACTCTTTAAAAAAAACAACAACTTGTAAAAGAACGAAACTTTCAAGGGGTTTCCCAGGGAATGGAGGAAAAAGGAATTATTATTTTTTAAATGTTATTGGTGTGCCACTCTTTTCTTTTCAAAGAAACCGCTGATAGGAAGAAATCTCATTTGGTGTTTAAAAAGCTTTACTCCCTCAAAGGGGAAAAAAAAAGAGATTTACAAAATAAAACAAAACAAAACCAGCCTGCATAAACTCTCCAGAGAGAGAAGGGTGTGTTTTTTTCTTTTCTTTTCTGACAATATTAATCCAAATATCACACTATTTAATTCCCCAATGCAACTTTGGGGGTAGGGGGGGAAAAAGTGCCTACAGCCTTCTTTTATCTAACACTTTTTGCTACATATAAAATTTCAAAGCTCATTAATAGCAATCTTAATGGTACCAACCCTTCTAGAACAGTTAAGATTATATACACATTTGAGGCGTGGGGGGTGTGGTGTGTGTGTGGGGGGATAGGGATATTAACAAACAGAATATTACAAAGTATTAAAGAAGGCAACTCTTGTTCTTTCTTTTCCGGCGAGTTTTCGGCTTCACTTGAAGTTGGCATAATCTGAAAAGGCATCTATATATTCCTGGACTACCTTGTAGCAGAATTCGTACTGTTCCTGGGGATTAGACAGAAGAGAAAGCGGTGATGAGCGACGGAACAAACCAGGGATTCCCCCAAAAGATCTTCGGACGAACCTGGGAGCTTCCCAGAATCCAAGAATTTGGGGGGAAATTCACTGTCAGGCCCCTGTGGGAATCTGATTCTGAGGGGGAGGCTGAGCAGCTGACTGGGGAGCGGGAGTGTGGCTCTAGTGGCTGTGGAAGAAACTGGGGAAGGGCACAGGCCGTCCCCTTTTCATCCTAGGGCACGCAGGGAGGAACGGAGAAGGGAGCAAACTGGCTTACGGGAGAGAAAAGGGCCCTGATCCCTTTTCATGAGTTGCAGCTGGGAGAACAGGATGTAAGTGGGGCGTTTACACACAGCTCGTTGCTGGAAGCAAAGTATGCATTATCTCGGTCGAGGCTTATCTGGGTTTTTGGCGTCCTCCCAACTGTGGGTGCTGCGTTATCTTGTGGAAGTCTGCAATTTATCATCCTGGCCTGCCGTGTTAATGACTTCCGTGTGGTTTGTGTTGGGTTTTTTAAATTTCTAATTATTTTTACTTTGGGTTTGGACTGCATCTCTTTCCTTCATAGACTGTTTTTGGAAGAGTTTGATCTCCAGCTGAGGATAACTGGACATTGGGGGCCAAGTTGGAGACATTAAAGCGAATTTATTCTACTTTTGTGACTTTGTTACTTTAGTGTCACGCCCCTGGGTCATCATATTCACCCACAGAGAAGTCACCGACTTAAGTGACTATGCGCTCAGAGCTCGAAGCATCGTTAGAGACCTCCCCCCCACCTTCATGGTCTGTTTCTCTGGCTCCCCTCGGGGAGGAGGCTTTGAAGTATCTATGGCAGGACTTCCAGATTCTCTAACCGCTTTCATTCCTTAGGCCAGCCATACGGTAAGCTCGCGGGATTCTCCTTTTTTTAAACTGCCGTGGATATGTATACACTAGCTCGATACCCACGCTTCGCTACAAAACCATGCGGTCGGGCTTAGTTTTTTTGGGAGGAAAATAAGGGGGAGAAAAATTCCGCCTCTGCCTACCAGCATCCATCAGTATCCATCTGGCTAGCGTCCTGTCAGTGTGTGAAAGAGTTGAGGGCTGTTTGGAAACTGAAACACTATTTGCTGTGTGAGCAAGAAGGAGACAGCAAGGAGCTTGGGCGTGGCTTAGCTCAAGTGTTCTGGACTCAAGCTGCTTGCTGCTGTGAAAGTGAAACTGAAACTCCTCTGCTTATGTTTTGCATTTGGAAGATATTTCAGGTGGGGAGGGGGAGTAGAACTCCTTAGCATCAGAGCGTGTTAATAATAATAATAATATAGGAAATGCTCTAAATGCTCTGATGGTCAGAATGGTTTTTTCTTCATCCTGATTGGTTGGGAGTCTTGGTCTGTGTTTATTGGTCTTGGAGTTTGTTGTGTTCTGCTTGATTGGTGTTTCTAATATTTTCTGTCTGTTTTTTGGCTCTTTTTGTATCTACATGTGGAGCAAGAAGATCTGCTTGTAAGTTTCGACGTGGTTTCACTATTCACTCAAGTCCCGATAAAAGAGACCCTTGAAATCATCAAAAATAAATACCAACCAGCTAAACACCTCATGGAACTAACAGAACACTGCTTAACCAACACATATTTCATATACAAAGGACAAAGATACAAACAAATAGAAGGAGCCCCCATGGGATCACCACTGTCACCCGTCATTGCAAACCTGTTCATGGAAGAATCCGAAACCAGAGCCCTGGCCAATGCCATCCACAAACCCAAACTATGGTTAAGATACATCGATGACACATTTGTGATTTGGCCCCATGGAAAAGAAAACCTAAATAATTTCCTAACACACCTAAACAGCACACACCCCAAAATCAAGTTCACCATGGAAACAGAAACAAACAAACAACTACCATTCCTAGATGTACTAATCTACAAAAAAACAGATGGCACACTAGGACACACCATATACCAGAAGAAAACACAGACCAACCACTACCTCAAGGCCCAATCCCACCACCACCCAGCACAGATAAACTCCATGGCCAAAACACTAATTGCCAGAACCAAACGCCTGGCAGACAAGACACACATTAAGGCTGAACTATGCACCCTGACTAAAATATTGACAGCCAACGGCTTCCACAAAAGCAAAATCACCGGTTTGATCCACAAAAACACATTGAGACATAATGGAGACCCGGAAGATGAACAGACCTATGGAACAGCTGTCCTGCCCTACATAAGAGGTACTACAGACAAAATTAGTAAGGTACTACACAGACATCACATCAGGACTGCCTTCAAAACAGACAGAAAAATAGCAGCCATCCTAAGAAACCCAAAAGATAAAATTGACCTGGAAAACCAAGGCATATATGAAGTCCCCTGTGCATCATGCCCGGCCACATACATTGGACAGACCAATAGAAGAATAAGCACCCGCCTGGATGAACACAAAATGCAGTCAAAAAGCTGGAACACACTTCCTCACTAGTCCAACACATGAAAGCCACAGGTCATAGCATCAACTTCAATGGCACCAATAGCCACTATAGAAAACCCCAGCCACAGAATTATCAGAGAAGCCATAGAGATTGAAAAAGACCAGAAAGCATGAATAGAAGAGATGATTCCACCAGGCTGTCAATCATTTGGAAGCCTGCACTCACAAACAAAAAAAATCTCCACACCACTAGCCAGACAAGCACCTGGGCACAAACAGACCCCCTGATACCTCCAGCTCAAACACACCCCAACCAGGCACCCAGATGAAACCCAGCTTCCTAACAAATGATAGCCGTCCATTTACTCGGAGCCAAGCTGCACTAAAAGCCTCCAATACAGGAACACAATGTTGCCAGCCAACCAAGACAAAAAAAGCCACAAAACAGACAGAAGATATTAGAAACACCAGTCAAGCAGAACACAACAAACTCCAAGACCAATAAACACAGACCAAGACTCTCAACCAATCAGGATGAAGAAAAAACCATTCTGGCACAGCAATAGGCTGCCCCAAATTTAAATCTGAAACCACTGTAAAAGTCTGACTCACAGATGAACACTATACAGAAGCCTGATGATGGCAGATGAGATTCTGCCGAAACGTTGCTACAACTTTAAAAGCACAACTACAATGACGTGGGAAAATAGCCGAACAAAGCTGAATGCCATATATGTAAGTACCCGCGAAAACTTAAGAAAACATATATATATATTTGAATTGAACTAGGCTGTGATGTTTCTCTTTGCCATGTGTGTGTGTGTGTGTGTGTAGGCATAATGGTTATCTTTTGAGAGCTGAATGCAACGAAATTTCAGTGTATGCTGGTTAGTGTATATTTAAAGTGATAATAAAGATTCTATTCTGTTCTATTCTACTTTTTATATTCTATTCTATTCTGCACTCTATTTTGTCTCTTCTGCATTCTATTCTATTCTATTCTATTCTATTCTTCATTCCATTCCATTCTATCCATCTTCTATTTCTATTTATTTCTATATTTCTATTCCTATTCCTATCCCATTCCATATTCTACATCCCATTCTACACTTAAAGCATCTTTCTAATTTCAGGGATCCAAAATAGGCAATTATTTATGGAAAGGTTTTCAGGCTGTCCTTGACTTATGACCTTTCGGTTACGACGGTGCTGACGACCGGCCTTGGCACTTAGGACTCTGGCAGCATAAACACAGTCAGGGGTTCGTGGCAACTGGCATGGGCTACAACCACAACGGTTTCAGCATCCTGCAGTCACGCGGCTGCCTTTCGCAACTTTCCCAGCCGGCTTCTGGCAAACTAAGTCAATGGGGAAAGGTATCAACTAAAAAAAAAAATACTTCTTTGGTCTTTTTAGTGGCCAGCAGAAAGGGAGTGGTGGGGGTAGCAGTGCATTCCTTAAATGTTTCAGATAACTGCTAGGCAGCCAAAGCTGTTGGCACGCAAGATTATTACTGGGGAATGTGATGATTCTGGGCTACGGATGTGTCCCATTGGAGAATATGCATCCAGGGACTGAGGGGAAGATCAGGGTCAAGGGTGAGATGAAAGATGTTTTCTTAGTCGGCTGCACCCAGGAAACGCCGACATGTCAACTCCTAATAAATCAATTTATTTTTTTACTCTGAGACTTATGATTTGAATGGGGGTGGATTTATCGGAGCCCTGACAAAAGGTGGATCCGCTTAAGGACCCAGTGGTTTGCTTAACGGCTGTGGAAAAGGGCTGCAAAATGAGGTGAGGTCACATGATGCCTCATTTAACGACCCCGTCGCTCGGCGGTGATTGTAAGCCGAGGACTTCCTGCAGCTCAAAGAGACAAAAAAATGTAGACATGCGAAGTCAATAGGGGAAGGGGGATCCAATTAATGACCCAGTGAGTCGCTTAACGACTAGGGCAAAAAAAGGTTGGAAAATCAGGTTTGGTCACAGGGTGATTCACTTAACGACCTCGCTGCTCAGTGGTGGTCGTAAGTCGAGAACTACCTATATCTCAAAGGAAGAAGTAGAGGAATAAAGACCGGCTCACAAAGGACCATTGGCCTATGCCCGTGATGGTGAACCTATGGCACATGTGCCACATGGGGCACGCACTGCCATTTGTGCCGGCACGCGAGCTGCAGGCAAACTTACCTCACTGCACATGTGCACACCTCACAGCTGATTTTTGGCGGGTTTGAGGCCTTTTTCGGCCTCCCAGAGGAAATACCGGTGACAAAACGGGCCTAGTTTTCGGCCTGCAAAGCCTGCAGAAGCCTTCCTCAAGCCTCTGGGAGGCCGAAAAAGGCCTCAAACCCGCTGAAAATCAGCTGTGAAGCGCAGTGCAAGTAAGGAGGTGGTGGTGGTGGGTATTGTGCGCACGTGCATAGGGGGTGGGGGGGCACACATTGCCTTCTGGGCGCTGGCACGCGAGCACAAGGCATGAAAGTGTGAGCACAATTTTTGGCACAGGGGCCCAAAAAGAGTAGCCACCACTGGCCGATGCAGGCGAGAATTTCTCGTCCATTACAGATAGACCTCGACATGACCACAATTGAGTTCCCGTTGCTAAGTGAAACGGTTGCAAAGTGAGCTTTGCTCCGTTTTAATGGCCTCCCTCGCCTCCATCGTTAAGTGAATTGTTGCGGTTGTTAAGTTAGTGACACGGTTTTTTTTCCAGTGAATCCATCTTCCCCCTCGACTTTGATTGGTCAGGAGGTCGCCAAAGGGGAAATCACGGGACTCCCGGGACGCTAAAACAGGCGTAAAGTACATGCCAGTTGCCAAGCATCCGGATTTTGATCCCATCGTGGTTAAGCATCTAAATTGTGATCGTGGGACCAGGGAGATGCAGTAACAGTGGTTAAGTGTGAAAAAACAACAACTCATTGGTCACTTTTTCCCCCCGTGGGTGTTATCTGTCAACTAAAAAAATAAATACTCCTTTGACCTTTTTAGCTGCCAGCAGAAAGGGAGTGGGGGGAAACAGTGCATTCCTTAAGCGCCTAGATAATCGCCCTGGCAGCCCAACATTGTCAGAGCGCAAGATTATTACTGGAGAGCATGATTGATGACTCTTGGCTATGGATGTGTCCCATTGGAGAATATACATCCAGGGGGTGGGGGGGAAGACCAGGGTCAAGGGAGAAATTAATAATGTGTCTTAGTGTCGGCTGCACACAGGTAACGCCGACATGTCAACTCCTAATAAATCAATATTTTTTACTCTTGAGAGGTGCGGCTGGAGACTTATGATTTGAACGGGGGTGGATTTGTTGGAGCCCTAATATTATCATGTCATGTGGTCGCTAAAAGAAACCACTGTAAGTAGAGAACGACCTTTACTAAGCTTCACGGTCCCGTCCCCCTGTGTTGTGGTTCGCCGGCAGCAGGTGCGGACGGCTGAGGTCTCGGAGAGCGAGGACTTGATGCAGGGATGGGGCCAGGACCATCAGGGAGTGGATTGCGGCCTTCGGAGATGGTGGAGGCTGGCAGCAGTGAGGAAGAGGCCCCTGAGGAGCCTGTGCCCAGCGTGTGTGTGTGCGCAGGGCTGCTTGAAGGAAAGAGCAGCTGCAGCAGCACGGGCGACTCGGGAGTAAGGCTGCAAGGTAATGGCCTCCCTTAAGGGATAAAAGCCAGCTGAGAAACAGGAGTTCTTTGCAGGAAGCAAAGACGTTTTTGCACTCAAGCCTTGTGGACATTCGGATTATCTTGGTTTGTGTTTGGAGACTCTTTGGGTTTGAAATATTTCTGGGCAACTTTATCTCGTGTTCTTGGCAGCCTCGCACCATCTTGGCAAGGCTCGTTCTTATCAGAGACCATGAGTTTGAAACAGCCTTTTCACCGGGAAGGAACGGGATTCGCAGAGAAGCATTAAAAGCTTTTGCTTTTTATCTCTTGTTTGTTGTTTGTTTCCTTGGAACAAGCTTTGGGTCAGAACACCCTGGCGGGCTGAGTCTTACCAGTGTTTGCACCATGTGCGGCCTCTGTAACCTCAAGCTCTTTACCGTCTGAAAGACGTCCAGAATTCCTTCCGCCTTGACCCTCTCCAGGACGGTGCCCAACGCACAAAAAGTCCCCGTCCGCCCAGCTCCAGCACTGTGTGAAGGAATACAAAGGGGAGATCAAACAAGAGTCCTTCCTTCTCCGGAGACCCAACTTACAAGGGGACGAGAGCTCGGGAGGTCTACTCAATGGTTGTGGGCGTGGTGGAGAAGATGAGCTGCTCTGTTGAAGGAAGAAGGGTTGGGTCCAGTAGTGCAGGGGTAGCCAACCTTTTGGACCTCAGGGACCACCAAAACTCATAATTTTAAATCCCGCGGACCACTAATATGGATTTTGACTAACGGTGGCTTGCGGACGTTGGTGGGAAGGTCGGTCCCCTATTCCAGAGCTGCAGGAGTCACAGGACTGGCCCCTTTGGTCATCCCGGAGTAGCTGCTCCTCCACTTGGGTGCACCGGCCTGCCACGGACTGGAGCAGCTGCTCCGGGATGGCCAAAGGGGCCAATCCTGTGACTCCTGAAGCTCTGGAATAGGGGACCGACTTTCCCACCGACGTCAGTAAGCCACCCCGGGCGGATTGTCCCTCCCTCCACCTTGTTGGTCTTACCTTCCAGTTCCAGCTCACGTGGCTCTACTCAAGGTAAGGTTTGCGCTGGGAGACAGCGGGTGGGCGGGCCATGTGGGGGGGTTGCAGCCTTGTGTTTCCCACACAGCCTGGATTAATTGCTTTTTTGGGGGGGGAAACATTGCTCTGCGGACCACCCAAATTTTCTTGTGGACCGCCAGTGGTTCCCTGGCCCACTGGTTGCCGACCACTGCAGTAGTGGCTTCCTACCTTGGTCGCTACCGATTGGGCGGGTGATTGGGCGTGCGCGTACGCCCTTAACATGTGCGCACAGGCGTGTTTCTAACGCACCCATCAGCCGAGAGGAGGACGAAACGAAAAGCTCGGAGTGACCCTCGCTTTTTGCATCCTCTCGGCTGATCGTCAGGGGGGAACCAGTTTGGACCAATGGGTAAGATTTTCTTTTTTTTCTTTTTTTAACTGATGGTTCGACTGAACCGGGTCAAACCGGTAGCATACCACCACTGGTTGGGGTCAAAGGCCAGTCTGAAGGTACCGTCTAGCCCGGGACTGCAGAGGCACGGAGATCGTGAAGCAAAGTTTCTTCAAGGAAGAGAGGTGGTTTGGTGCGGTGCTTAAGCTGCTGGCTTAGAAACTGGGAGACGGTGAGTTCTAGTCCTGCCTTAGGCATGAAAGCAAGCTGAGTGACTTGGGGCCAATTAGCAAGGAGACTGGGAGTTCTAGTCCTGCCTTAGGCATGAAAGCCGGCTGGTGACTTTGAATCAACCACAGGAGACTGGGTGTTCTAGTCCCACCTTAGGTAGGAAAGGTGGATGTGTGACCTCAGGACAATCACCAAGTTATAATGAGTTCTAGTTTCACCTTAGGCATGGAAGCTGACTGGGTGACTTTGGACCAATCACCAGGAGACGGTGAGTTCTAGTCCCACCGTAGGTGTGAAAGCTGATTGGGTGACTTTGGGCCAATCACCAGGAGACGGTGAGTTCTAGTCCCACCGTAGGCGTGAAAGCCGATTGGGTGACTTTGGGCCAATCACCAGGAGATGGTGAGTTCTAGTCCCACCTTAGGTAGGAAAGGTGGATGTGTGACCTCAGGAAAATCACCAAGTTATAGTGAGTTCTAGTTTCACCTTAAGCATGGAAGCCGATTGGGTGACTTTGGGCCAATCACCAGGAGAGGGTGAGTTCTAGTCCCACCGTAGGCGTGAAAGCCGATCGGGTGACTTTGGGGGCAGTCCTCTCTTTCAGCCCAACCCCACCTCCCAAGGTTATTACTGCGAGAAAGAGGAGAGGAAATGAGCATTAGGCCCTAATCGTCAAGACGAGGTGCAAATAAATGCGCTCCTTTTTTTGGGATCCATGGCATCGGTTTCCGTGGTGCGCTTCAAAAGCCTCAGGGATGCGAGTTGGCCCCTGCAAAGGGGTGCCCTCAAAACACACACACACACACACACACACACACACACACACACACACACACACACACACACACAGAGAGAGCTACCTGCAATGCACAGTGATGGGGTGATTGCCGGACTGCTGCTGCTGCTTCTGCACGGCTGCTATGATGTTGATCATGCCTTTCCCGTCGGTGGGAATCCCCACCTCTGGCCACCCGTGGAAGTGGAACTGTCGGATTTGCCGGCTTTTGTTTTCCTGAGGAGGGGACGGGGGGGAAAGAATGTAGAATAATATCGTTAGAAGGGGCCTTCAAGGTCTTCTAGTCCATCCCTCCCCTTAGGTAGGAAACCCTAGACCAGTGGGGGGGCTAACCTTTTTCGGCTCGCAGGGCAGCACCCAGAAGGCAATGCGTGCCGCCCACCCCCCCCCCATGCCCGCTGCGTGCCCTGTGCATCTCTGAGCATGCGCGCGTGTGTCTTCCACACATCCCCGCCCAGTGGTGGGATTCAAATTTTTTTTACAACTGGTTCTGTGGCCGTGGCGTGGTGGCCGTGGCAGGGGAAGGATATACTGCAAAATCCCCCTTCCCTTCCTTCCCCTCCCCACTAACCTGCTTTCCAGCTCCCTTCTCCTGTGCAGGGCAACCCAAGGAGACCCAGCCGATCAGCTGGGACTCAATGGGAGGCGGAGAAGAGATGGGGATGGCGGGGCCAGTCAGAGGCGGGATTAGCCGGTTCTCCAGAACTACCCCACATTTCTGCTACTGGTTCTCCAGAACCGGTCTAAACCGTCTGAATATACCACCTGTGGACATCATCACCCTTTGAGGACCTTGTGCCAGAGGTGACCTCCACAAACCCAGGTTCAATGGAGGTTAAAGAGAACCTGCAGATGTCTGTGAAGACGCTCCAATCCTTCAGGTCCGAGTTGACCCAAAGATGTTTTTTGAAGACCTTTTGCTTCTCATCCAAGAAGCTTCTTCAGGTCGAACTGGAGAAGAACGGAAGAAGCTCCTTGCATTAGAAGCAATACGTTTTCAGAAAAATAAAGCAAGAAAGTCCGGTTGCCTTTTGGAAAAAGCACCCCTGGGACAGAACCAGGACAGCCTTATGTGCAAATTTGGGGGTGCCCAGGCCGGGCTCTAGAAGTTCACCATAACTCCAGAGCAGTGGTGGGATACAATTTTTTTTTACTACCGGTTCTGTGGACTAACCCATTTCTACTACTGGTTAGTTAGGGTTAGGGTTGGTGGGGCCAGTCAGAGGTGGGATTGGCCGGTTCTCTGAACTACTCAAATTTTCCACTACTGGTTCTCCAGAACCAGTCCGAACCAGCCGAATACCACCTCTGCCCCCGCCCCTGCGCACCAGATACCGACAATCAGCTGTCAGGTGGGTGGCGTGTGCGCATGTGCAACCTCTCGTGTGCGGGCAGAAGTGCTCTGTGGGCCACTCCTGGCATGCGTGCCATAGGTTCACCATCACGGCCCGATACCATTTCAGACAAATGGCTCTGCAATCTCTCCTTAAATACTTCCAGTGTTGGAGCATTCACAAGCTTCTGGTGGCAAGTTGTTCCACTGATTAACTGTTCTAATTGTCAGGAACTTTTCTCCTTCGTTCCAGGTTGCTTCTCTCCTTGATGAGTTTTCATCTATGGCTTCTTGGCGATCCCTGTGGCCCCCGTTGCCACCACGAAGGGAACCCCACAATTCTTAGGCGAGGCAACTTCCTGCTGGCTTCCGCAAGCGAAGTCATTGGGGAAGCTGGCAGGAAGTGGTCAGTGTCGGGTGGCTTGCAAGCAGATCGGCAGGCATGGGCGGTGTAGTAAGTCTCTTAAGAATTTGCACGGGGTGGAGGACTTCGAGGGGAGATGCAAAAGGGATCCGGGGGGGGGGGAGGAGGTTGGGAGAGACTTACTCTTGAAATTTGCAACCTTTCTTTGCTGGTTTCCCCAATGGCTTTCTGGGGAAGCCAGCGGGAAAACCTGCAAACGCCGATCACAAGATCACATTGTAATGAGTCATACTGTTCTGACCTCGGCTTCCTTAGCAAGTGGAAAACACACTCTCAAGTCCCGGCAAAACCTCTTTTTACCTCCACGGCTGTGTATTCCGTTCATTCCCAGCCTGCAAGGCTTCGCCAACAGTCTTTCAGGGGAATGTGGATCCATACCCACCTTATATGGCACTTGGGATGAGGCCAGAGCACTAACTGCCCGACACAGGGCAAGGCCAAGCTTAACACAGAGCCAAACGGAACTTTTCAAAGTTTGTGTTCTGAGCAAACAAACTAATTGCTTCCTGTAAAAGCCTCCCCGCTTTTGCTCCTCTTTTAATTCCTATGGGAGGGGCCCAACGCTGTCCACCTGTGCCCTTACTCCCAGGTCGACCCTGAGTTCTTAATTGTTCCCTTCTCCTGGCAGCTCTGTGCATGAGCATATCGGGAACAGGCTCCGGCTGTTCTTCTGCCTCACTGATTTCCAAATCCGAAGGCAGCTGACAATTGCTGCCAGCCTGCCCTGGCCTCATCTCTGCCTCCGATGCAGACCCCCTCATCCAAGCCTTCCTTAGCCTCCAAGACTGGCCCAGGTTTCCCCTCCCCGCAGCCTCCTTGCTACTGTCTAACTCTGCTGCCAGCTCCGTCAGCCGCTGGCCGGCCACAACACATACGTGTGAGCCGATTCCCGAGCAACCAGATCGTGATCACACGAGTGCGGGAACGCTGGGATGCCAAAAACTCCGAGGATCGGTCGTAAGCACGACTCACTTGGCACCGTCATGACTTTGGTCATAGTGTCCAATTGGCTCTGCATCCTTTTCCAGAGACCGGGAACCTGTCCATGACTGGCGGGTCCCTGGAGACCTAGATGGGGGTCTCTCGACACGTACCCTGTTGTTGGTCACCAGCAGGTCCCGCACTGTGTAGCTCTCACACTCTTCCTCCTTCTTCAGTTCTATGGCGATGTCTCCGTAAGCTACAGAGCCGTCCGAAGGCCAATACTGGGCACACTTCTCCTAGCGTGTCAGGAAACAGGAAAGATAGGACTGTGAGAAAGCTCGCGGAGAAGAGGAACCGGTCCTCTGGTGGCCCCCCCTTCGTGGTGAGGGGGTGCAATGAAGCCCCATGGTGGCTTTCATTAGGTTCTTCACAAAGGGAAACCAGGTGTCTCCTCCAGCTGGTTTGCGAGAAGGACAACCTGAAAGGAAACCACGGAGCTCATTTCCAGAAGACAGGACGATGGCCACTCGGAGGGGTCCTCGGTGCTCTCCGAGCTGGGTGGTTTTCTTGCAGGCATTTCACGGCCCAACTAGGCAACATCGTCAAGAGCTAGAAGGGAGTGGGATTTGTGGAGAAGGAGGAGGAGGAGAGGAAGAGGACGGTGGGGTCCTTGGTGCTCTCTGAGCTGGGTGGTTTTCTTATAGACGTTTCATGACCCAACTAGGGGATATTATCACTGCTAGAAGGGAGTGGGGTTTGCAAGGAGGAAGAGGAAGAGGAGGAGGAGGAGGAGGAGGAGGAAAATGACTGTGGGGTCCTTGGCACTCTCTGAGCTTGGCAGTTTTCTTGCAGACATTTCATGACCCAACTATTGACCTCACCCCTTTCCTAAGAGGTCTGTAGGGGGCGGACATAAGCGCACCAACATGCCTACCGTCCCTGTCCTATTGTTTCTTTTATTTTTCTTATATGTACCCATTTCATGTCTTCATAACTATGTTTATGCTTATACCGTCCCTGTCCTATTGTTTCTTTTATTTTTCTTATATGTACCCATTTCATGTCTTCATAACTATGTTTATACTTATACCGTCCCTGTCCTATTGTTCCTTTTATTTTTCTTATATGTACCCATTTCATGTCTTCATAACTATGTTTATGCTTATACCGTCCCTGTCCTATTGTTTCTTTTATTTTTCTTATATGTACCCATTTCATGTCTTCATAACTATGTTTATACTTATACCGTCCCTGTCCTATTGTTTCTTTTATTTTTCTTACATGTACCCATTTCATGTCTTCATAACTATGTTTATGCTTATACCGTCCCTGTCCTATTGTTCCTTTTATTTTTCTTATATGTACCCATTTCATGTCTTCATAACTATGTTTATGCTTATACCGTCCCTGTCCTATTGTTTCTTTTATTTTTCTTATATGTACCCATTTCATGTCTTCATAACTATGTTTATGCTTATACCGTCCCTGTCCTATTGTTTCTTTTATTTTTCTTATATGTACCCATTTCATGTCTTCATAACTATGTTTATGCTTATACCGTCCCTGTCCTATTGTTCCTTTTATTTTTCTTATATGTACCCATTTCATGTCTTCATAACTATGTTTATGCTTATACCGTCCCTGTCCTATTGTTTCTTTTATTTTTCTTATATGTACCCATTTCATGTCTTCATAACTATGTTTATGCTTATACCGTCCCTGTCCTATTGTTTCTTTTATTTTTCTTATATGTACCCATTTCATGTCTTCATAACTATGTTTATGCTTATACCGTCCCTGTCCTATTGTTCCTTTTATTTTTCTTATATGTACCCATTTCATGTCTTCATAACTATGTTTATGCTTATACCGTCCCTGTCCTATTGTTTCTTTTATTTTTCTTATATGTACCCATTTCATGTCTTCATAACTATGTATATGCTTATACCGTCCCTGTCCTATTGTTTCTTTTATTTTTCTTATATGTACCCATTTCATGTCTTCATAACTATGTATATGCTTATACCGTCCCTGTCCTATTGTTTCTTTTATTTTTCTTATATGTACCCATTTCATGTCTTCATAACTATGTATATGCTTATACCATTCCCTGTCCTATTGTTTCTTTTCCTATTGTTTCTTTTATTTTTCTTATATGTACCCATTTCATGTCTTCATAACTATGTATATGCTTATACCGTCCCTGTCCTATTGTTTCTTTTATTTTTCTTATATGTACCCATTTCATGTCTTCATAACTATGTATATGCTTATACCGTCCCTGTCCTATTGTTTCTTTTATTTTTCTTATATGTACCCATTTCATGTCTTCATAACTATGTATATGCTTATACCGTCCCTGTCCTATTGTTTCTTTTATTTTTCTTATATGTACCCATTTCATGTCTTCATAACTATGTATATGCTTATACCGTCCCTGTCCTATTGTTTCTTTTATTTTTCTTATATATGTACCCATTTCATGTCTTCATAACTATGTTTATACTTATACCGTCCCTGTCCTATTGTTTCTTTTATTTTTCTTATATGTACCCATTTCATGTCTTCATAACTATGTTTATACTTATACCGTCCCTGTCCTATTGTTTCTTTTTATTTTTCTTATATGTACCCATTTCATGTCTTCATAACTATGTTTATGCTTATACCGTCCCTGTCCTATTGTTTCTTTTATTTTTCTTATATGTACCCATTTCATGTCTTCATAACTATGTTTATGCTTATACCGTCCCTGTCCTATTGTTTCTTTTTTATTTTTCTTATATGTACCCATTTCATGTCTTCATAACTATGTTTATGCTTATACCGTCCCTGTCCTATTGTTTCTTTTATTTTTCTTATATGTACCCATTTCATGTCTTCATAACTATGTTTATGCTTATACCGTCCCTGTCCTATTGTTTCTTTTATTTTTCTTATATGTACCCATTTCATGTCTTCATAACTATGTTTATGCTTATACCGTCCCTGTCCTATTGTTCCTTTTATTTTTCTTATATGTACCCATTTCATGTCTTCATAACTATGTATATGCTTATACCGTCCCTGTCCTATTGTTTCTTTTATTTTTCTTATATGTACCCATTTCATGTCTTCATAACTATGTATATGCTTATACCGTCCCTGTCCTATTGTTTCTTTTATTTTTCTTATATGTACCCATTTCATGTCTTCATAACTATGTTTATGCTTATACCGTCCCTGTCCTATTGTTTCTTTTATTTTTCTTATATGTACCCATTTCATGTCTTCATAACTATGTTTATGCTTATACCGTCCCTGTCCTATTGTTTCTTTTATTTTTCTTATATGTACCCATTTCATGTCTTCATAACTATGTTTATGCTTATACCGTCCCTGTCCTATTGTTTCTTTTATTTTTCTTATATGTACCCATTTCATGTCTTCATAACTATGTATATGCTTATACCGTCCCTGTCCTATTGTTTCTTTTATTTTTCTTATATGTACCCATTTCATGTCTTCATAACTATGTTTATACTTATACCGTCCCTGTCCTATTGTTTCTTTTATTTTTCTTATATGTACCCATTTCATGTCTTCATAACTATGTTTATACTTATACCGTCCCTGTCCTATTGTTTCTTTTATTTTTCTTATATGTACCCATTTCATGTCTTCATAACTATGTTTATACTTATACCGTCCCTGTCCTATTGTTTCTTTTATTTTTCTTATATGTACCCATTTCATGTCTTCATAACTATGTTTATGCTTATACCGTCCCTGTCCTATTGTTTCTTTTATTTTTCTTATATGTACCCATTTCATGTCTTCATAACTATGTTTATACTTATACCGTCCCTGTCCTATTGTTTCTTTTATTTTTCTTATATGTACCCATTTCATGTCTTCATAACTATGTTTATACTTATACCGTCCCTGTCCTATTGTTTCTTTTATTTTTCTTATATGTACCCATTTCATGTCTTCATAACTATGTATATGCTTATACCGTCCCTGTCCTATTGTTTCTTTTATTTTTCTTATATGTACCCATTTCATGTCTTCATAACTATGTTTATACTTATACCGTCCCTGTCCTATTGTTTCTTTTATTTTTCTTATATGTACCCATTTCATGTCTTCATAACTATGTTTATACTTATACCGTCCCTGTCCTATTGTTCCTTTTATTTTTCTTATATGTACCCATTTCATGTCTTCATAACTATGTTTACGCTTATACCGTCCCTGTCCTATTGTTTCTTTTATTTTTCTTATATGTACCCATTTCATGTCTTCATAACTATGTTTATGCTTATACCGTCCCTGTCCTATTGTTTCTTTTCATTTTTCTTATATGTACCCATTTCATGTCTTCATAACTATGTTTATACTTATACCTATTATCTTGTAAGCGATTGACAAATCAAAATAAATAAAAAACAACAACTAGGAAACATCAGCAGGGCTAGAAGGGAGTGGGGTTTGCGGAGGGGAGGGGGGAGGAGGATTGTGGGGTCCTTGGCGCTCTCTTGGTTCTTTTTCTTGCAGACGTTTCACGACCCAAACTAGGTAACGCCATCAGTGACGTGAGCACCAGGAAAGAACCCAGCTCAGACAGCACCAACGCCCCCCTCGTTTCAACCCCAAGCTAGAAACGTCCCCCTTTGATTGGCAGTGGCTATCTAAATGGAATCACGGGAGGCCCTCCCAAAAAAAAATCAATGCCACCTCCAGATTTTTTTGGGGGGGAAGCCCACCTCTCCCAGCGTTCAACTGCTGGACAACGGCGGGAAGAGAGGAATAAAACTCCCGCTGTTTCTTTGCAAGGACCCCAGAGGTATCCGGTGAGCCGTGGCGAGGAAGGAAATATGATGGATTTTTTGGAGCGCGTTTGCCTGGTCCAGGAAGGGCCCCCATTCCAGAAGACCTCAATACACCACTTGTTCCTCTGGATCAGAGGTCTCCCAACTGGGCCCCTTGAAGACTGGTGGACTTCAACTCCCAGAATTCTCCAGCCACGTTAGTCACACGGCCGTTTAAGGGAAGCTCTGCTGGCTGGGGGAATTCTGGGAGTTGAAGTCCACCAGTCTTCAAGGGGCCACGTTTTAAGGGACCCCTGGCTCTGGATCTTCTTCTCCACGGTGGCTCACCTGTCCCCTCTCTTCCAGCTCTGTCAACATCACGATGGAGCCGGACTTCCACTCCCAGATCATCCTCCAGAAGTCCTCAATGGTGTGCTGGAGAGGCCCTTGGCTGGCGATGTACGAGTCCTTTTGACGGTAACCCTGGGAACGTCCAAACAGGGGTCACCCAGAAGCATGACAGCAACAGCCCTAGAGCCCTCAGGCGTATAGGCCGCTTCAATGGGCCCCTCTAAGCAGTTTACAGCGTCAGCCATCTTGCCCCCCAACAATCTGGGTCCTCATTTGACCCACCCCGGAAGGATGGAAGGCTGAGTCAATCTTGAGCCTGGTGGGATTCGAACTGCTGGCTGTGGGCACAGTCAACCTGCAATACTGCATTCTAACCACTGCAGCAACATATTTCTTCTTATCCCTCGTGTCTTTCCTGTTAACTATTTTGCTATCGATATAAACATTCTTTGGGCCAGTTTTGCAAGGGGTGGGGAGTTTAACTTAGTTTGTTGTCTATTAAATCAGCATTCAACTAGGGAGGAAGCTAGGCATACGTACGTTAATCGTTCTTTTCTTAAGACCCTTTTTAAAATGTCTTTTTTGTGGTGTGTGGTTTTTTTTTCCCCCTCAACATTTTGGGCATTTTATATTTTAACATCTGTTGAATAAACTTAAATATTGTACAGGGAAATAAAAGGAAGATGGACACTTATACTTAAAAAATAAAATAAGCGTGTACGGTCTGGGAAGCCTTGGTCAGAACAATTGATGACTCTTGGCTAGGGAGGTGTCCCATTGGAGAATATGAATTACGATACACCCAGAGGGGTGGAGGGGAAAACCAGGGTCAAGGGTGACAAGGAACGATGTGCCTCAGAGTCGGCTGCACCCAGGCAGTGCCAGACACGTTAACTCCCAATAAATCCTTTGGAAGTTTTGGCTCGAGACTCATGATTTAAATGGGGGTCAACTGCCAGAATCCTGACATCATCTTCTTTCTTTTAACGACCCCATAATCTCTTGCATTGGGGTGGAGTCTGGGCAACTGAATGGAGCTGAGCTTGTTTTCTGGCCGGACGCCCTTCCTGTTGCCAATGCCGAGTTTTGTTTGGCCAGGTATATTCGCATTGTGCCCAGAGAGAGAAATATCTGCCTCTGCCTGGGATCAAACTCACAGCCTCCTGATTGGGAGGTGAGAGAGCTCCACCTCCAGGCCAACGCACCACTCACCAATTTTTTTTAATACGAGCTGAGAAAATTCAATTGTTGGAATGAAAGCTTTGAATAGGGTTGTTTGTTTTACAAAAAAGTCTTGTTTTATTGCAACGCTGGGAATTGTTTTCATTCCCAGCCTGTAATGAATCTCAAAACAGTCCCTCGAGATCAGCACCCACCTTCCTTCCCTGTGAAGGGCTGCCAATAATAGAAGGGTCCAATGAACTAGAAAAAAAACCCAACCGAAGCGCAAAGAGCTTCAAGAATGACTCTGAACCGATCAAACTACTTTGCTTCCTGCAAAGATGTCATCACATTGGCCTGACTTTTATCCCTTAGGGGAGGGGCAATCACCTCCAAGCCTTACTCCTGAGTTACCACTTTTGTCTCAGCTGCTCTCGCCTTCTGGCAGCTCTGCACACACACGCACTGGGAACAGGCTCCCCTTGTTCCTCTGCCTCACTGCTGCCAGACTCCAGAGGCTTCGGAGTCAGCACCCCACTCCCAGATGGTCCTGGCTCCATCTCTGCATCGGATGCAGGACCCTCGTCCGAGTCCTCTCCAGACTCCCTGATTGGTCCCCTTTCTTCCTCACTGTCCGACTCCACTGCCATCTGCACCGGCTGCCAGCGAACCACAACATCCATTATATTTGCGGCAGAAACTTCAGTCACCTAGTTAACTATCTTTGAAAAACTATGTATGGAATGCGCTTTCGATTTCCAAGCGGCCGCACTGCTCTTTCAAAACCCCTTTCCCCTCCTCCCTTTCTGTTGGCAACTCTAAAAAAAGACCATAGAAGTATTTTATGAGTTGAGGGATGACGTATTAGAAAATCCATGAACGTTAACACTCACGTCAATAAAAGAAGCATTTACATAATCGGTGTTTTCTTCGCCTCTCTTCACTGGAATGATCACTCGGTTAAACTCATCTGCAGGGGGGGGGGGGAGAGTTAAAACATTTTAGAAATATTTGGCAAGCGGCATTAAGGATTCTGGCCTGGCCTGAGGTGGCTCAGAAATGATGGGTTTCCATAGTAACCACCCCAAAATGGCGACGTCTCTCTGCCAGCACTCTCCTCGGCCATTCTGACACAGCAGCTCCGCCCCCTTTGCAGAAAACACACATTGCACCAGTCATCCTCGACATACGACTGCAATGGAGGACCCAACATCCCCCATCGCTAAGCGAGACACTCGTTGAGTTTCGCCCCCATTTTATGGCCTTTCTGGCCGCAGTCTGTTCAATGAATCGCTGCAGGTAGAGATACAGTCGCTAAGCGAAGCTGGCTTCCCTCCCACCCCACCCATCGACTTTGCTGGTCAAAAGGTCGCAAAAGGGGATTATGTGACCGCCGTCCCGGACACTGCAACCCGTCGTAAATACGAATCAAGTTGCCAAGCGTCTGAATTTTGATCATGTGGCCATGAGGATGCTTGCAATGATCGTAAGTGTGAAAGCTGGTCGTAAGTCACTTTTTTTTCCCCACTTTGAATGGTCACTAAATACATGGTTATAAGTTGAGGACCACCTATACTTTAGAAAAAAAAATCAGCTGATAAAATACAACGAAAATCCAGTTGCTTCTCAGGAACATCAAGCCACGATTCACGGTTTAAACCGATGAAGCTCTGTATTTCCCTCTGCCTTCCATCCCAAATCTTGTGAAGTCAACATACAAAAGTTAGATCCTTCAATGGTTTCTCATGCCTTAAAACAGGGGTCGCCAACCTTTTGGACCTCCAGGAGACCCCCAAACTCATCATTTTAAATCCCGTGGACCAGAGACCCTGGGAACCCCCCCCCCAAAAAAAAAAAAAGTCTGCAGGGAAGTTCCTGTTTTCCTACCAATCGATCGTTCTTTATTTCAGATCGCAGGATACCGTCTCCAGCTGTTCTCAGGAGGGGGGGCAAGGAGAGACTTTGGCTGCATGCAGGAAAGCAGCAGAGCCACAGTCTTTCTTTCTCTCCCCAAACTCCGCCAGAAATGGGCCTTTGCCGCGCGCAGCCTCTTGGAGCAGGAAGCCTTGCAGGGTCCCAAAGACTCATTTCTGGCAGGAGTTTGGGGAGAGAAAGAAAGACTTCTGGCTGCTTTCCTTGCGTGCAGCCAAAACCAGAAGGAAGAAGCGGAAAGAAGCAGCCCGGTGGCCAGGCCAGGCGCGTGGGGCGACTGGGGCAAGTTACCCCCCCTCTGCCCATTCTCCCCTCCCCTCACTACCTCATGTTCGCAATGCAAGCGACGCAAGCCTTGTGTTCCCACGCAGCCTGGATTAATTGCTTTGGGGGGAACATTTCTCTGCGGACCACCCAAATTTTCTCGCAGGCCACCAGTGGTCCCCGTCCAATTAATCCAGGCTGCCTTAAAATGGACATTTTTCTCCCCCCACCCCACCCCAAGCGAGGCACGTAATTCCTTACATGGGATTATCTGGAGCACCCGGTTCTTCTTCATGTTGGCCGGCAAATTGCCCGTCCTCATTTTGTCGTTCTGGATTTTGATGGAGGTGAGTTTCTGCAGAGAGAGACGTGGGACGTTAAGCATCAAAGGCAGACGTGCACGGGGCCAAAGAGAGGGGGCCATGGACGGGGTGGGCCTGCACGCAGCGTGGAACCAGGTGTAAAATGTACCTTAGCTTCTTCCCCAACTTTTCAATCTCTCGTCCCGCCTTGGCATGAAAGCCAGCTGGGTGACTTTGGGCCAATCACCAGGAGACGGTGAGTTCTAGTCGCCTTAGGCATGAAAGCCAGTAGGGTGACTTTGGGCCAATCACCAGGAGACGGGAGTTCTAGTTCCACCTAGGCATGAAAGCTGGCTGGGTGACTTTGGGCCAATCACCAGGAGCGGTGAGTTCTAGTCCCGCCTCAGACATGAAAGCCAGCTGGGTGACTTTGGGCCCATCACCAGGAGACGGTGAGTTCTAGTCCCACCTTAGGCATGAAAGCTGGCTGGGTGACTTTGGGCCAATCACCAGTGAGATGGTGAGTTCTAGTCCCGGGCGGGGTTCTGTCCCTTAGGCATGAAAGGCAGCTGGGTGACTTTGGGCCAATCACCAGGAGACGGTGAGTTCTAGTCCCGCCTTAGGCATGGGTGACTTTGGGCCAATCACCAGGAGACGGTGAGTACTAGTCCCGCCTTAGGCATACAAGATGGTTGGAACTTTGGACCAATCACCAGGAGGAGGTGAGTTCTAGTCCCGCCTTAATCATGCTAACCTGCTGGGTGACCACCTAACAATCACAAAGAGAACAGGAATTCTAGTCCCACTATAGGCATGAAAGGTGGCTGGGTGACTTTGGGCCAATCCCCAGGTGATGGTGAGTTCTAGTCTCGCCTTAGACTGGGTCATCTTATACCAATCCTCGGGAGACAGTGCAGTCTCTCCTTCTCAGCCCAACCCACGTCACAGAGTTGTTGTTGTGGAACAGTGGGAGAAGGAAGGTGTGTTGGATACATTTGTCAGCTTGAATTATGTTTTATTTAAAATAATAAAGGCAGGACACACACACACACCCCTAGACCCATGAATATTATTCCAGCCACCTCTTTGTTCCCTAGTCTTCTTCTAGGAGTTGCAAAGACGGCCTGGCATTGAATACCATCCATGTTAACAACTGTGAACAGCCCAAATCGAAGTGTGTTTGGGGCAAAAGAGAAATCCTTTGGCTGAACTGATCGGTTCAGTCCCCAGACTGGAGACCACCTGGAGATCTCAGGCTTCCCTGCGGGAGTGTCTTCCGCCGATCCAAATGGCTCCCCACCTTAAACTCTTCCTCCAATCCGTTGCTGCTGCTCCCCAAGATTTTGTTGTAAATCTTCTGGAGGTGGACCTCCAGCGAAGTCACCTCCAGTTCTGTGTCTCCGTATAAGTAGTGCTCCAGAAGTGCCTGGTAGATGAAGACGTACTGCATCTAAGAGGAGAGAGAGAGAGAGAGAGAGGGAGCTTTGAGCTTTATTCCTTAGGCTTTTTTTGGGGCCTGTAGTATCCTAAAGACTCTTGGGATTTCCGGTCTCCCAGCGGAAGAGAACAGAGGGAGCTCCGGGTGGGCGTTCTGTGGAATTCTTGGTTCTCTCTTGACGGGTTTTCTTGCAGACGTTTCGTGACCCAATTGAGTCATGTCATCAGTGCTAGAAGGGAATGGGGTTTGTACAGTGGAGGAGAAGGAGGAAAAGTACCCTAACTCAACTGCCCCCCATCCCAATCCCAAAATCCCAATCCCAGGATTCCTAATCCCAAGATTCCCAATCTCATAATCCCAATCCCAGGATTCCTAATGCCACTTCCATAATCTCAATCCTACTTCTATAATCCCAATCCCAGGATTCTCCATTCCCAAATCCCAAGATTCCCAATCCAACTTCTATAATCCCAATCCCAGGATTCTTAATCCTACTTCCATAATCCCAATCCAACTTCTATAATCCCAATCCCACAATCCCAATCCCACTTCTATAATCCCCAAATCCCAATCCTAATATTCCCAATTCCACTTCTATAATCCCAATCCTAGGATTCCTAATCCCACCCATAATACCAACCCCAGGATTCCCAATCCCACTTCTATAATCCCAATCCCAGGATTCCCAATCCCATAATCCCAATCCCACTTCTATAATCCCCAAATCCCAATCCTAATATTCCCAATCCCACTTCCATAATCCCAATCCTAGGATTCCCAATCCCATAATCCCAACCTCAAGTTTCCAAATCCCAACCCTGTCATCTTAATCTCAGGATTCCCAATCCCATAATCCTAATCCCAGGATTCCTAATCCCAACCATAATCCCACTCCCAGAATTATGAGTAGAGTAAGAACGACCGAAGACCCAGGCTAATTACAGAATTGGGGGGTGGGGCAAATGGCTCCCACCTGAGACGGGTTTTTGAGACTTACATCAGTCTGTACCATCTGGCAGCGTTGGGCCCGGATTCGGCTCACAAACCCATAAACATCCACCTTCTTCTCGGCGTGCATCATGTCCAGCATGGCATCGATCACAATGAACGTTCCCGTTCGCCCCACACCAGCACTAAAGGACAGGATGGTGAGGAGGGAGAAGGAAAAATATATCTTATATATATATATATATAAAAGCAAAATACCACTCACAGATCATCACAAAATCTCCAGAAACGTAAAGCCTACAAACTTGAAATTTGGCGTGTTTCTTTTGTTGTCTAGGGGCTCCCTAAGAAAGGATTTTTCCAAATGACCATCAGAGCATTTAGGGCATTTCCTATATTATTATTATTATTAACACGCTCTGATGCTAAGGAGTTCTACTCTCCCCCCCTGAAAAGAAATCTCTTCCAAATGCAAAACACAAGCAGAGGAGTTGCAGTTTTAGTTTCAGAGCACCAAGCAGCTTTAGTCCAGAACAGTTGAGTTAAGCCACGCCCAGGCTCCTTGCTGTCTCCTCCCTGCTCGCACAGCAAATACTCTTTCAGTTTCCAAACAGCCCTCTACTCTCTCACACGCTGACAGGACGCTAGCCGGGTGAATACCGATGGATGCCGGTAGGCAGAGGCAGGAATTTCTCCCCCCTTATTTTCCTCCCCAAAAACTAAGCCCGACCACATCGTTTCGTTGCAAAGCACAGGGATCGAGCTAACCTATTTCTATATGCAGTGGGTGGACAGGACAGACAGCAAATCTGGCCTCCCCTTGGATTTTGCTTGTCAGAAGGTCACAAAACGGGACCGCGGGAGACAGCCCCCCCACCCAGGACCCTGCGATCGTCATACACGTGAGTCCGTTGTCGAGCACCTGAATGTAAATTGTGTGACTGTGGGGGAAGTCGCAAGGGTTATGACACTGTTGACTGTCATGAAAAATGAGCCAGTTGGCCAAGTGGCTGAAGGTTGGGGACGCTGCGGCTGTTGTTTTAAGTCTGACAAACGGCCCCAAAGTCCCTTTTTTTTCAGTGCTGGGGTGACTTCGAACGGCCACTAAATGAACAGTTGTAAGTCGAGGACTATCTGTAGGTAGGAGCACTGCGGACTTGAAGGCCAACAAATCAAGGGAGAGTAACGATGGTAACTTCATGAGAGATGGACTTCAACTCCCAGAATTCCTGAGCCAGCACAGCTGGCTCAGGAATTCTGGGAATTGAAGTCCACCGCTCGTGAAGTTGTCAAAGTTGGACACCAGTAAAAAAAAATGGTGCCTAGCCCGACCGGGAATGGCCCTTTTCCTTGTTCTGGCTTCCTGAGACATTAACAAACCCATGTTAGTCCCAAAAACCTTTTGTTTTTATTTCAACGACTGTGAATTATCTGCATTCACAGCCCGTAATGAGTCCCAAACAGTTTGTGAATAGCCCAACAGAAGTCTGCCACAGTCCTTCGGGATAAGGCTGATAAGCACCCACCTTTATCTCCCTTGAAATGCTGCCAACGGCTAAATCGCCAATTAGTTGTACAAGGCCAAAACAGAGCACAAATTCAACACCGAGTTTCAGAGTTTAAATCGATCAGAGCGAACAAAGTTGCTTCCTGCAAAGGCTCCTGTCCCTTTGTTCCTCCTTTATGTCTTATGGGAGGAGCCAATCACCTCCAAGCCTTACTCCGGAGTCGCCCCTTTTTGACTTCGTTGCTCTTGCCTTCTGGCAGCTCTGCGCAAGCGCGCACTGGGAACAGGCTCCCGCTATTCCTCTGCCTCACTGCTGTCAAGATTCTGGAGGCTCCGGAGTCGGTATATAATTCCCAGATGGCCCTGGTCCCATCTCTAGGTCGGACGCCGGACCCTCATCTGAGCCCCCCCCCCCCAAGACTCCAGCACTGGCCCATGGTCCTCTCCACCGCCCGACTCGGCTGCCGTCTCCACAGGCTGCCGGTGGACCACAACGTTCCCCTACCAAGGACACACTGACCTGCAGTGGACCACAATGGCGCCCGCGTATTGCGGGTTGCACGTCTTCACTTTCTTCAGGAACTTCAGCATCCCGATGGGCGTGAACGGTACCCCAAAATCCGGCCAGCTGGTGAAGTGGAACTGGGTCACCAGGCGCTGAGGCTTTTTATTGGTGACGTCGCCTACCTGGTTGGAAGGCGGGGGGGCAAAGGTTAGCTGGGGTTACTCCCTGCGGACACCTGGAAGCCCCTCCCCCTCCCGAGGACCTACTTAGCTTTGCTCCCAGGCTGTGGCAGAGGGATAGATCGGAAGATTGAAGGAGGGAGGGAAGGGAGGAAAAGGGAAGGCTGGAGAGGAGGAGGAGAGGAGAAACTCAGGGTGGGGATAGGGGCTTCTCGCCTTATTTTTCTTATCATGACTTTGGGTTGTTTTTTTTAAAATAAATCAATAAATCACATTTTGGGTTGGTTTATCAATAGCCCCACCTCCCCCTGAGCTGGGTGATACCTTTGCATAGGAAGGAGGAAGCAGCACACTCTCTCTCTCTCTCTTTCTTTCTCATTTTCTCTTCTTTTCTTACTCCCTCTTTCTTATTTTCTGTCTGCTTTATTTTTCTTTCCCCCTTTTCCTCCTTTTTCTTCCCTTTTCTCTTTCTCTCTGTTTTTCTCTGTTTCTCCTTTTATCTCCTACCCTCCTTCTTTCCTCTTCTTCTTTTTTTTCTCCTTCCTTTTTCCTCCTTTCTTTCTTCCTTTCTTCTCCCCTTCCTTCCTTTTTTCCTTTCCTTTCTTTTTTCTGTTTCCTCCCTTTTTTTTCTCCTTTTCTGCCTTTTATCTCCTACCCTCCTTCTTTCCTCTTTCTCTTTTTCTGTGTCCCTTCCTTTTTCCTTTTCTTTTTCTTTCTTCCTTTTCTTCTCCCCCTTTTCTTCCTTTTTTCCTTTCCTTTCTCTTTTTCTGTTTCCCTCCCTTTTTCATTTTTTCTCCTTTTCTGCCTTCCTTCCTTCCTTCCTTCCTTCCTTCCTGTTTCCCCTCCATTTCTCCTCCTTTCTTTCTCTCTTCCTCCATTTTCTCTCTCCTTTTCTCATGCTCTCTTCCTT
The DNA here is from genome assembly GCF_049901735.1 of Notechis scutatus. NCBI lineage: Eukaryota > Metazoa > Chordata > Lepidosauria > Squamata > Elapidae > Notechis > Notechis scutatus. The sequence goes on from NC_142012.1 coordinate 2,416,100, forward strand.
CCTTTCCTTCCTTCCTTCTTCTCTCCATTTCTCTTTTCTTTCTCTTTCCTCCATTTTCCTCTCCTTTTCTCATTCTCTTCCTTCCTTCTTCTCCCTCTCTATTTCTCCTCCTCTTTCTCTGTTCATCCATTTTCTCTCCTTTTCTCATTCTCTTCCTTCCTTCTTCTCCCTCAGTTTCTCCTTTCTTTCTCTTTCTCCATTTTCTCTCTCCTTTTCTCATTGCCTCTTCCTTCTTCACCATTTCCATTTCTCCTGCTTTCTTTCTCTCTTCCTCCACTTTCTCTCTCCTTTTCTCACTCTGTCTCTTCCTTCCTTCTTCTCTCCCTCCTTTTCTCCTGCTTTCTTTCTCTCTTCTCCTCCATTTTCTCTCGCCTTTTCTTGTTCTCTCTTCCTTCCTTCCTCTTATCTCCCTGGTTCTGGTCTGGCTAGGACTGCAAGCATTATATATGAATTTTCGCAGCACTTTACACGTCCACTTAACCTAACTAATAAACCAGCAATCAAGCAAGCAGCCCTTTGGGTGGTAAATTACCCACTACTCACAAGGCCAAGCAACTTGAACACCGGTGAGGCCTTACCTGTTGAATGCAGAATTTCCTCACTGTGTAGTCAACAAGGATGGTGACATCTTCCACAGAGACCCGGATATTCCCATACGTCCAGCAGCCCTGATCTGGCCAATACTGGGCACATTTACACTGAGGAGAGACCACAAAACAGACCAAGATGGAGGGGCAGAAGAGGAGATGACCTTAACCACAATCTCCACAGGGTCAGTTTTTCCCCCGGCGGAGGTCAACATCTGTTGCAAGGTTAAAAGCGTTTCCAAATTTGGCTGGGCAGCCTCACTGTGGACGTGCCCTCACTCTCCAGGGAGTGGAACGCCAAGAGAAAAGAGACCACTCAGTGATCCAACAAGGCAAGCTGTTGGAGGGTGGACAATACGTTGAAATAAAGTGAAACATTCCCTCTCTCCTTAGCAGCCCAAATATCTGGCAAATTTCACGAGAGTTTTCCCGTCAACATTCTGCCAAGTCACACGGTCTGAGGGTAAAAACGCCGGGATTGCACTGAATTAGTGATTGCGGCTATTGTATAGTCACGAAGAGGTGAAGGTGGCACCAAAGAATTGGGAAGATTTTCCCACAAGGCCCCCTCACTAAAAGAAAGCTGAACTGGGGACACAAAAATAAATATTTTGTTTATTTATTTATTATTTATATCCCCCTTTCTTGTTTTTTTTTTATAAACAACTCAAGGCAGTGAACATATCAAACACTTCTTCCTTCTCCAAGTTTCCTCACAATAACACCCTGGTGAGGCAGGTTGGGCTGAGAGAGAGAGGGAATGGCCTCAAAGATGCCTAGTTGGCTTTCATGTCTAAGGTGGGACTAGAACTCACCGTCTCCTGCTGATTGTCCCAAAGCCACTTAACTGGCTTTCATGCCTAAGGTGGGACTAGAACTCACCGTCTCCTGCTGATTGTCCCAAAGCCACAACTGGCTTTCATACCTAAGGTGGGACTAGAACTCACCGTCTCCTGGTGATTGGCCCAAAGTCACCCAGCCAGCTTTCATGCCTAAGGTGGGACTAGAACTCCCCGTCTCCTGGTGATTGGCCCAAAGTCACCCAGCCAGCTTTCATGCCTAAGGTGGGACTAGAACTCCCCGTCTCCTGGTGATTGGCCCAAAGTCACCCAGCCAGCTTTCATGCCTAAGGTGGGACTAGAACTCCCCGTCTCCTGGTGATTGGCCCAAAGTCACCCAGCCAGCTTTCATGCCTAAGGTGGGACTAGAACTCACCGTCTCCTGGTGATTGGCCCAAAGTCACCCAGCCAGCTTTCATGCCTAAGGTGGGACTAGAACTCACCGTCTCCTTGTGATTGTCCCAAAGTCACCCAGCCAGCTTTCATGCCTAAGGTGGGACTAGAACTCCCGTCCTGGTGATTGGCCCAAAGTCACCCAGCCAGCTTTCATGCCTAAGGTGGGACTAGAACTCACCGTCTCCTGGTGATTGGCCCAAAGTCACCCAGCCAGCTCATGCCTAAGGTGGGACTAGAACTCCCCGTCTCCTGGTGATTGGCCCAAAGTCACCCAGCCAGCTTTCATGCCTAAGGTGGGACTAGAACTCACCGTCTCCTGGTGATTGGCCCAAAGTCACCCAGCCAGCTTTCATGCCTAAGGTGGACTAGAACTCACCGTCTCCTGGTGATTGGCCCAAAGTCACCCAGCCAGCTTTCATGCCTAAGGTGGGACTAGAACTCCCGTCTCCTGGTGATTGGCCCAAAGTCACCCAGCCAGCTTTCATGCCTAAGGTGGGAGTAGAACTCCCCGTCTCCTGGGTGATTGGCCCAAAGTCACCCAGCCAGCTTTCATGCCTAAGGTGGACTAGAACTCCCGTCTCCTGGTGATTGGCCCAAAGTCACCCAGCCAGCTTTCATGCCTAAGGTGGGACTAGAACTCCCCGTCTCCTGGTGATTGGCCCAAAGTCACCCAGCCAGCTTTCATGCCTAAGGTGGGACTAGAACTCACCGTCTCCCTGGTGATTGGCCCAAAGTCACCCAGCCAGCTTTCATGCCTAAGGTGGGACTAGAACTCCCTGGTCTCCTTGTGATTGTCCCAAAGTCACCCAGCCAGCTTTCATGCCTAAGGTGGGACTAGAACTCCCCGCCTCCTGGTGATTGGCCCAAAGTCACCCAGCCAGCTTTCATGCCTAAGGTGGGACTAGAACTCCCCGTCTCCTGGTGATTGGCCCAAAGTCACCCAGCCAGCTTTCATGCCTAAGGTGGGACTAGAACTCACCGTCTCCTGGTGATTGGCCCAAAGTCACCCAGCCAGCTTTCATGCCTAAGGTGGGACTAGAACTCACCGCCTCTCCTTGTGATTGTCCCAAAGTCACCCAGCCAGCTTTCATGCCTAAGGTGGGACTAGAACTCCCCGTCTCCTGGTGATTGGCCCAAAGTCACCCAGCCAGCTTTCATGCCTAAGGTGGGACTAGAACTCACCGTCTCCTGGTGATTGGCCCAAAGTCACCCAGCCAGCTCTCATGCCTAAGGTGGGACTAGAACTCCCGTCTCCTGGTGATTGGCCCAAAGTCACCCAGCCAGCTTTCATGCCTAAGGTGGGACTAGAACTCACCGTCTCCTGGTGATTGGCCCAAAGTCACCCAGCCAGCTTTCATGCCTAAGGTGGGACTAGAACTCACCGTCTCCTGGTGATTGGCCCAAAGTCACCCAGCCAGCTTTCATGCCTAAGGTGGGACTCAGAACTCCCCGTCTCCTGGTGATTGGCCCAAAGTCACCCAGCCAGCTTTCATGCCTAAGGTGGGAGTAGAACTCCCCGTCTCCTGGTGATTGGCCCAAAGTCACCCAGCCAGCTTTCATGCCTAAGGTGGGACTAGAACTCCCGTCTCCTGGTGATTGGCCCAAAGTCACCCAGCCAGCTTTCATGCCTAAGGTGGGACTAGAACTCCCCGTCTCCTGGTGATTGGCCCAAAGTCACCCAGCCAGCTTTCATGCCTAAGGTGGGACTAGAACTCACCGTCTCCTGGTGATTGGCCCAAAGTCACCCAGCCAGCTTTCATGCCTAAGGTGGGACTAGAACTCCCCGTCTCCTGGTGATTGGCCCAAAGTCACCCAGCCAGCTCTCATGCCTAAGGTGGGACTAGAACTCACCGTCTCCTGGTGATTGGCCCAAAGTCACCCAGCCAGCTTTCATGCCTAAGGTGGGACTAGAACTCCCGCCTCCTGGTGATTGGCCCAAAGTCACCCAGCCAGCTTTCATGCCTAAGGTGGGACTAGAACTCCCCGTCTCCTGGTGATTGGCCCAAAGTCACCCAGCCAGCTTTCATGCCTAAGGTGGGACTAGAACTCACCGTCTCCTGGTGATTGGCCCAAAGTCACCCAGCCAGCTCTCATGCCTAGGTGGGACTAGAACTCCCCGTCTCCTGGTGATTGGTCAAGAGTCACCCAGTTAGCTTTCATGCCTAAGGTGGGACTAGAACTCACCATCTCCTGGTGATTGGCCCAAAGTCACCCAGCCAGCTTCCATGCCTAAGGTGGGACTAGAACTCCCCGTCTCCTGGTGATTGGCCCAAAGTCACCCAGCCAGCTTTCATGCCTAAGGTGGACTAGAACTCCCCGTCTCCTGGTGATTGGTCAAGAGTCACCCAGCCAGCTTCCATGCCTAAGGTGGGACTAGAACTCACCGTCTCCTGGTGATTGGCCCAAAGTCACCCAGCCAGCTTTCATGCCTAAGGTGGGACTAGAACTCCCCGTCTCCTGGTGATTGGCCCAAAGTCACCCAGCCAGCTTTCAGGGCTAAGGTGGGACTAGAACTCCCCGTCTCCTGGGGCTTGGTCCAGAGTCACCTAGCCAAGGCGGTGACTAGAGCCTTACCTCTTTCCTCTCCTTCAGATTGGTCACCATGACAATTGTGGCCGTGTTTTGCTCCCAAATCATTCTCCAGAAGTCGTTCACCGTTTCTTCTTTGGGCCCTGCCGAGACGCCAGAGGGGAAAAGCATCACCAGAGAAAAAATCCATTATCCAGGAGGAACAAGGTGAGCTGAACTGCTTTGACCCACGTGGGCCATCTAAACTTTCAGCCCAGATATAGCCACCGCAAACCACCATCGCTTTTTCCACGTTTACAGGCCTGACTCCTCCTCTTCCTTCCTACAGGTCAGTCTTTGACATACGACCAAAACTGGGACCAGAATTTCTCTTGATAAGCAAGATGGTTGTTAAGTGAGTCACATCTGATTTTAGGGCCCTTTTTTGCCACAGTTGTTAAGTGAATCGTGTAGTCATTAAGTGAACCTGGCTCCCTCCGTTGACTTTGCTCATCTGAAGCCGGCTGGGACGGTAACAAATGATGATCAAGTGATGCCAGAATGCTCCAATCCTCATAGAGAGATGTCGGTTGCCAAGCTCCCAAATGTTGTGGCCTGCAGGCGGCTGGCAGAGCTGGCAGCAGAGTCGGACAGTGAGGAGGTTGGGGAGGAACATGGGCCAGTCCTAGAGTCTGATGGGGGCCAGGGCCATCTGACAGTTATCGGCTGCCTTTGGAGTCGGAGATCAGTGGGGCAGAAAAACAACTGGAGCCTGTTCCTGATGGGCGCATGTGCAGAGCTGCCAGAAGAAGGGAACAGCTAAGGAACAAGGGTCGAATCGGGAGTAAGGCCACAGGTGGATGCTGAATGGCCCCTCCCATAGGGATTAAAAGAGGAGCAAATGAGGAGGGGAAACAATTCGTCCGTTGCAGCCGTGTGAAGATCTGCCTGTGCATCTCAGAGACTCTGTGACCAGCCCTTCCTTGTCAGCACTGCGTTTGGAAATAGTTACTTGGCAGCTCTCCAAGCTAAATAAAGTCTGTGCTCCTAATTACACCCTTGAAAGACCATTGGCCATGCCTTTAGCTGAATATGGACTGTTTCCTAGTATGACTGGATTGCTTATTGACTATGACTATTATTAAGTGTTGTACCTTGTGATTCTTGACTCTTGACAAAGGTATCTTTTCTTTTATGGACACTGAGAGCATTTGCACCAAAGACAAATTCCTTGTGTGTCCAATCACCCTTGGCCAATGAAAAGAATTCTATTCTATTCTATGAATGTGAATGCAAGAAATTCACCTTTGTTTAATAAAAGGGGTTTTGCCGGGACAAAGAGCCTGCTTAGTGCTTTTGGGGGAAGCCGAGGTAAGAACACCAAATTTTGATCTGGTCACCATGGCATTGACAATTGCAAATGTGAGGACTGGATATAAGTCATTTTTTTTTACTGTGATTGTAACTCTGAAAAGTCACTAAATGAATACCTGTATTTAAAACAAACAGGTAGCAAAAATGAAGCGTGGGTTTATGCCAAGGAAGAACATATAAGCTCAAGATTCAAACTGCTGCCTGAACGTCTGCGGCGGATTTTATGTACAGGTAATCCTCATCTTACAACAGTTCATTTTGTGACCAAAAGTTACAATGGCACTGAAAAAAGTGACTTAATTTTTCACACTTATGACCATTGCAGCATCCCCACAGTTACATGAACCAAATTCAAACGCTTGGCAACTGGCATGTACTTATGACAGTTGCAATGTCCCGTGGTCAGGTGATCTCATTTTGTGACCTTCTGACAAGCCAAGCCAATGAGGAAGTCAGACTTACTTAGCGACCGTCTTACCGACAGAATAATTAGAACAATTCACTTAACCACCGTGGCAAAGAAAGATTGTAAAATGGGGCAAAATTCACTTCGCGACGGTCTTGCTTAGCAACAGAAATGTTGGGCCCAATGGAGGTTGTGCGTCAAGGACTTCCTGTAATTTAGGGACTAAAATTGAATTTAAAAATGGTCTTCTCTTCTCAGCGGAGGGAACACAATTGCTGTTTGAGGTTTTCCAATATCCACGGTGTTAAACAGAACCACCATTTCATTTCCTCTTTCAGTTCAGAATGCAAAATAAATGTTGGTCTGATACCAAAGCTGCCCCGCTCAAAGTGCAAAACTTTCAGGGAGGTGCAGGAAGTGGGTTAGCTTTGCGTTTCCCTCACCACCACCAAAATCACAAAGACATAAGCCATATTTCTCTAAGCCCTTCTCCGCCCGCTTCAGATTAGGAGCTACTGCAGCAAAAGGCCAGCTCAAAAATACACGTTGCTATGTCGAATGTATATTTCTAGCAGTGCAGGAATTCAAAGGAAATACATATTATTTACCTTGTGCAGCGATGAACCGGTTCTTCTCCTGATACCCCTGCAAGAACGGAAGGGAGACAGGAATGAAAACAAAAAACAAAAAAAAGCAATGGTTTTTATCTCTGGCGTTGGTCAAAGACCCAAAATTTCGGCATTTTCTCTCACGGGGTTAATTCCTTACTTTGCAAATATCGTCACTGCACGCTGTTCTGACCCAGGCTTCGTCAAATGGAATTAAACCCAAACTTAGTTTTAAAAGCAAAACCTATTTTAATTGCAATGCTGGGAATTGCTTTCATTCCCCAGCCAGAACTAATCCTAGACAGTTCCCCAAAATAAGCACACAGCTTTCAGTGCTGTGAAGTGCTGCCAAAAACAGAAGTCTCCAATTAATGATAACAGAAACCAACCAAAATACCAGAAAAAAAACCAACCAGAGTACAAAAGAGCTTCAAGGAGGGCTTGGAATCTATAGAACGACTTTGCTTCCTGCAAAGGTTTCGTCATCTTGGCCTGACTTTTATCCCTTAGGGGAGGGGCAATCACCTCCCAGCCTTACTCCCGAGTCGCCCCTTCTGCTTCAGCTGGCTCTCGCCTTCTAGCAGCTCTGCGCATACATGCACTGGGAACAGGCTCCCCTGGGTCCTCTGCCTCTGCCTCGGCTCTGCAGGCAGCACCCCACTCCCAGATGGTCCTGGCCCCATCCATGCATCGAATGCAGGTCCTTCATCCAAGTCCTCTCCAGACTCCCTGAGTGGTCCCCTTTCTTCCTCACTGTCCAACTCCGATGCTGGCTGCACCAGCTGCCGGTGAACCACAATACATACAAACTATTGTACCAGCCAGGAAAAATAAGATTTATCTGTGGATAATCTGGATCTGCGGGTTAGAACAGATGAAGACAGCAACAAGAATCAACAGCTACTTTTCTTCCTTCCTAAATACCTAAGTCTCCCAGACTGCAGGTAGTCCTCAACTTACGACCACAACTGAGGCCAACGTTTCCGTTGCTCAGTGACACATTGATCGAGTGAATTTTGCCCCCTCCCGTTTTATGACCTTAACAGTTGTTAAGTGAATCGTTGCAGTTGTTAAGTTAGTAACCCGGTCGTTAAAGTGAATCTGGCTTCCCCACTGCTCGTCAGAAGGTCGCTAAAGGGGATCATGGCAACCGTCATAAATAACGAGTCAGTTGCCAAGTCTCTGGATTTTGATCATGTTACCACGGAGGATGCTGCAATGGTCGTACGTGTGAAAAATGGTCGTAAGTCTCTCTTTTTTCAGTGCCATTGTGACTCCGGTCACTAAATGAACTGCTGTAAGTCGAGGACTACCTGTATCTGGGGAATATTCCTGCCCTTTAGCAGATACTCACATTAATGAATGAGGCATTGATATAATCCGAGTCTGGAACCCCTTCAATGGGTGTCAGGTGAACCCTGGAATGGTCATCTAGGAGAGAGAAGATGACCATGAATGGCCAAAGCAACAGGACAATGGAGGAGGAGCTTCAGTGCCGGTCGAACGAACCTCCAAGAAGGCCAACCTTCACAAGGTTGGTTTTCAGTGCAGCGTAAAACTAGAGAAGTGACCTGGGATGACCCAAAGAGGCGTGGCACAAAGGCAACACAGTCAAATAACCAAGAAGAATCCCTTTATTATCTTCAACTTTGCCCCCAATATCCAGGTTACCTTCGGCTGGAGAAAAAAACTCTCCCAGGAACAGCCTTTAAGTGGAGGAAATTCAGTACAAAACAAGGTACACACAAACTGTAACTAAAAATCCACACAAACCAAACTGCAGCAATTAACTTGACAGGGCAGGAGAAGGAATTTCAGACTTGAAAGCACGACAAAACTCACACAGTTGGGAAGAGGGCAGGAACACAGATAAGCCACGATACAAGATAACTTCATGTTTGCTCCCAACAACTTGCTGTGCGCAGCTTCCCTTTTTAAACCCTGTGTTCCCAGCTGCAGCTAATGAAGGGAATCAGGGCCCTTTCCTCCCCTGTAAGCCATGCAACCCACATTGCTCCCTTCTCCGTTCCTCCCTGTGTGCCCTGGGATGAAGAAGGGGATGGGCCTGGGTCTTCCTCTGAACCCCCTCTCCCTTGTTCTACCTCTCCCCTACTCTGCCCACCTGGAATGTGCCCTTCCCCAGTTTCTTCCACAGCCAACGGAGCCACACTCCCATTCCCTGTCAGCTGTTCGGCTTCTCCCTCCAAATCAGATTCCCGACAGGGGCATGACATGACCACTCCTTATAACCTATCATTGTCTTGCAGGATCCAATCTGGGTCGGTCACTGGGACCAGAGGTTTTGTCTTCCGAGCTTTCTGACTCAGGCTGGAGCACGTCTTCAGCTACGAAGTGTCAGGATTCCGGCGATTTAATTAAATCCTAAGCCTCGAGCCAAGCTTCAAGAAACTTCAAAAGATTTATTAGGAGCAACGTGCCGGCATGACCAGTATGAAGCTGACTCTGAGACACGTAATTCACTGTCACCCTTGACCCTGGTTTCCCCCCACCCACCCCCTCTGGGTATATCATAATTCAGCTTCTCCAATTAAATACGTTCATGGGCTGGGTGTCATCATTCACATTCTCCAATAAAGGATTTTTGTGGGCAGAATAGCCGGTTGCCTAAGTTACAATCTTTAGGAGATAAGCTTGGAATGTGCTTCTGGTTTTATTTGCCCTATGCTCCTTCAGGCCCTTCCCCCCTCTTTTTCATGGCAACTTGGAAACAGGCATAGTGTTAACTCATAAAATATTTTTCTGGTTTTTTTTAGAGTTGCCAACAGAAAGAGAAGGGGGAGCAGTGCGGCAGCTTGCAAAACCGAAAGTGCATTCCATAAATGTTTTCAAAGATAGGAAGTAGATGACTGAAGTTTCTGCCACACAAAATTCTAACTGGAGAGCCTGATTGATGACTCTGGGCTATGGAGGTGTCCCATTGGAGAATAGGAATTAGGATACACCCAGAGGTTGGGGGGAAATCAGGGTCAAGGGTGACAGTGAATGATGTGTCTCAGAGTTGGCTACACCCAGGCAGTGCCGGCCATGTTTACTCCCAATAAATCCTTTGGAAGTTTTTGGGAAGTTTGGCTCGAGACTCATGATTTAAATCGAGGTAACTGCCAGAATCCCGACACGTAGGAATGTTTTACAAGTTGACACTAAGATTGTTGGACAAGCAGGCTCAAAAACAGCCGGGGAAGTGATTGAAGCCTTGTCGGTCTACAGGAGGACTGATTTACACCACCAGCCTATCAAGCGCTTAGAAGTCGAGAGCCAAGGTCTTAAAAGTCAACACACCCCAATCAACATCTAAACAGCCGTATGCAACGGGCCCGATAAACACCACACAAAGAACAGCACACCCTCTGCTAGAGAGAATTTTCCTGAAGATGGGCTCCAGCACGGATCCAAAGGCTTGGAAGACAAAATCTCTGGTCCCAGGGACTGATTCCAAATTGGATCCCGCAACAGGATTATCTTGGGACATGTATGTCTGCCTTCATCCATGAGAGAGGTTATTGTCTGGTCTGTGGAGATTCTCAAGTCATTCGGGTCACGGTTGTCCCCAAAGTGCTTTTTCCAAAGGCAACTGGACTTTGGTTTTTTCCCTTGAAGATGTTTCACTTCTCATCCAAGAAGCTTCTTCGGTTCGGGCTGAATGGTGGAGAACGGAAGGATTTATGTTCTTTGCAGTCCTCTGGTCATTACCACTCTTTCTGAGGGTCGTTGAGGCCACTTGGAGGTTTGTCTGTGCGCTCAGGGTCACCGGAATAGTGCAAATGGAGGTGGGACCTTCTTGGAACTGCCGAAAGGAGTGTGTTATGGACTGTGTTGTAAACATGGTTCCACCCCCATTTGCACTATTCGGGTAACCCTGAAGGCACGGATAAACCTCCAAGTGGTCTCAACGACTCTCAGTTGAAAACTATTAGCAGCTGCTCCGCATCATCTATCTCCAGTCTACAACATGGTCCTTCAACAGGTCCAAGAAGGCTCCACACCCATTGGCACTGCTCAGGTGACCCTGAGGACACAGGTAAACCTCCGGGTGGCCTCAACAACTCGGTAAAAGAATGGAAATGACCAGCTGTCTGTAAAGAGTATAAATCCTTCAATTCCCCACCATCTCACCAGTCAGAGCTGAAGAAGCTTCTTGGATGAGAAGTGAAATGTCTTTAAAAAAAAACAAAAAAAAAACCAGAAAGTCCAGTTGCCTCTTGAAAAAGCACCTCTGGGAGAACTGAGCGCACGGATAAACCTCCAAGTGGCCTCAACTACTCCCCAAAAGGATGCAAATGACCAGCTGCCTGCAAGGAATACAAATCCTTCCGTTCCACCACTATCCAGTCAGAACTGAAGAAACTCCTTGGATGAGAAGCGAAACGTCTTCAAAGAAAAAAACAAGGAAGCCCAGTGGCCTCCTGAAAAAAACAAAAATAGCATCTTTGGGACAACAAGAACCTGGAGGACTGAGAATCTCCATAGGAATTTGCGCCCAATCTCTAATATTTTTTTTTCTCCAACCCTCAACTCTTCCTTTGTGATCACCGCTGTTTGAATCCAACACAACCTAAATGATTATTTTCTTTGGTCTTCTTCATCCCCAAAAGAAACCGTTTTTTGTTTTTTGTTTTAAACTAAGAATTGGAATTACAGGCGTTATTTTTGTGCTACCACGAGATCTGCTTCCTTTTGACTCCTTGAAGGACATGTCTCCTAGGCCAGAGGTCTCCAACCTTGGCCACTTTAAGACTTGTGGACTTCAACTCCCAGAATTCCTCAGCCAGCAGTCCACAAGTCTTAAAGTGGCCAAGGTTGGAGACCCCTGGCCTAGGCAACCTCCCTTCGCCTCGCTGCCTCTCCGTTTGGCACCACAAAAGAAGTGATGGCCAAAAATCAATAGTCCTCCAGGTTTAGCACACCTTCACAACAATAGCAGCTCTTGACTGGTTGAGAAAGATTTCTCTCTCTCTCTCTCTCTCTCTCTCTGTCTCTCTCTCTCTCTCTCTCTCTCTCTCTCTTAAAGGAGATTCATATTTGGAGCTTGGGCTATTTAAGCAATCAAAATAAATAAGAGCAGTTTTGAAGACGGGGGCAGAGAATTGTAGATGTTCTTTAGAGGGACAGCAGAGAAGATTCTGGGTTGATGGGATGCAAGAATTTCTCTGGGTCGACACTAACCGGGATTCAAAGCCTTCACCCCCCGACCACAGGCCCTGAAACTGGGACCCACGTGACTTAGTAGTGAAATATGAAAGATTCATTCCTATATTCCTATTATTTCCATTTCTCTTTGTCCTGATCTGACTTCAGGAAGGATCTCTGTCTGGAAGGAGCCACAGGTTACTGCATGTCTCCCAACTTTGTTAGTATCCAAATCTCTACTTTTGGGCTCCTCCTGATATCATTTATCATTTACTTATTACTTGTGGGTGCTGGGGGTTTTTAAGAAGAGAGAGAGAGAGGGAGGAGAGGGAGAGAGAGAGAGAAGAGACTTTTGGCTTCATGCAAGGAAAGCAGCAGAAGCAGCAGAAATCTTTCTTTCTCTCCCCCCAAACTCCGCCAGAAAGGAACCTTTGCAGCCTCTTGGAGCAGGAGGCCTTGCAGGGTCCCAAAGACTCATTTCTGGTGGAGTTTGGGGGAGAGAAAGAAAGACTTCTGTTGCTTTCCTTGCGTGCAGCCAAAAGCAGAAGAAGCGGAGAGAAGCAGCCCGGTGCCCAGGCCAGGCAAGTGGGGCGCGTGGGGCAATTTGCCCCCCTCCCCCCTTCCCTCACTACCTCATGTTCGCAATGCAAGCGACATAAGCCTTGTGTTCCTGCGGGCCATGTGAGCGGTGCAGCCTTGTGTTCCCGCGCAGCCTGGATTAATTGCTTTGGGGGGGGGACATTTCTCTGCAGACCACCAAATTTTCCCCGCAGACCACCAGTGGTCCCTGGCCCACTGGTTGGCGACCACTGGGCTAGATGACCTCCAAGGTCCCTTCCAACTCTGTTATTCTATGTATGTTTTTACAATGGCACCCACAGTGGGCAGGAACCAGGGAATGTCAATACGTACAAGGCAAAATGTTGACGTATCTGTTCTTCTCCTTGTTTTCTTCTTTAGAGGCGGCTTCACAGGTAGCTTGGATCGGACATGCTGGAAGCGCCTGGAAGAACAACAGAGCAAATATAAATCACTCGGCTGTTTACATTTCTGCTAACCACGACAGACAAACATTTAACGCTGGGCTCCCCAAAATTGGCCGCCTTAAGACTTGTGGATTTCAACTCCCAGAATTCTCCAGCCAGCAAAGCTTTTGTGGCAGCAGTCAAGCAGCTTCCAAAGGCATGGGCACAAAACCTCAGAGAGGACACCGAGTTGCCAATTCTGCAATCCTGAGACGCCAAAAACTAGGGTGGATGGTAAGTCATCCATTGTTTTAAATAAGTTATAAGTTTATAAATACATTTTAATAAAATTATGTTGGAGAGTGTTAAGTTCTAGCCCCACCTTAGGCACGAAACCCAGCTGGATGACTTTGGGCCGATCACAAATTCAACCGTGTGATTCTATTATTCTTGCAAACAGATTTCAGTGAAGGAAGGATTTTGGTGATAACTTGCTCCACAAGGGGGCAGCAAAGCTTCCCCCTGGCCAACGGTCAACTTTAGGAGCAGAGCTTGAAAACGCAGGTAGTCCCTCCGGGTATGGCTAGGCGGGTGGACTTCAACTCCCAGAATTCCACCTTCAGTTCAGGAAGTGGAAGTCCACCCATCTCCAAGCTGCTAGAATTGAGAAATTCTGTACATGTACATGCACAATTGGGGAAGGAAGGAAGGAAGGAAGGAAGGAAGGAAGGAAGGAAGGAAGGAAGGAAGGAAGGAAGGAAGGAAGGGAGGGAGGGAGGGAGGGGGAGGGAGGGAGGGAGGGAGGAAGGAGGGAAGGAAGGAAGGAAGGAAGGAAGGAAGGAAGGAAGGAAGGAAGGAAGGAAAAGCAAGAAAGGGAAAGAAAGCAAGAAAGACAGAAAGAAGGAAAAGAAAGGAAAAAAAGAAGGAAGGAAAAGGAAAAGAAAGAAATAAAGCAAGAAAGGAAGGAAAGAAAAGAAAGATGGAAAGAAAGAAAAAAGGAAAAGAACAAAGGAAAAGAAATAAAGCAAGAAACAAGGAAGGAAAAGAAGGAAAAAGAAACAAAATGGAAAGAAAGAAGGAAAAGAAAGACAGAAAGGAGAAAGGAAGGAAGGGAAAGAAAGAAAGGAAGGACAGAAAGAAACAAAGGAAGAAACAAAAGAAAAGGAAGGAAGGAAAAAGAAAGAAAGAAAGAAAAGGAAGGGAAGGAAGGAAAAAAAAGGAAAGAAAAGGAAGGAAGGAAGGAAAGAAGGAAGAGGAAGACAGGAAAGAAAGAAAGATTTCTATGTAGAAGATGATCTAACTAGCATAAACTGAATTTCCATCACGATAAGTTTTTTTAAAAATAAAATAAAAAACCATTTCAAAACCCAGAATGACCAAGGGATTTGTGTGTGTGCGTGTGTTTGTGTGTGTGTGTAAAATGAGGTCAAAGGTCAGCCAAGTACCCACACTGAATTCCTCGCGGAAGAGCTTGTTGTCGTCTGCCATTCGCCGGTTAATGTCCTCCTCCAGCTTATCCACAGGCAGCGGCGGGTACTTCCGGTTGGTGCTGGGAGACCTGGCCAGCAGCGGCATGCTCTGCGGTTCTGCAGGACGGAGAGAAGCGGTTTGGTTGAGGAGACCCCAGCCACTGAGGTTGAGTGGAGAGGACCCCAGGGGAGAGGAAAAAGTGTGTGTGTGTGTGTGTGTGTGTGTACGTGTGGGAGGTCTTCTCTGAAAAAGCAAGAGCATCGAGTAAATCGAGCTTGTAGACGTTCTCACCCAGCTCCCCAAACACGACAAACCCTCTGACGTGACCTCAATGATTCCTTTCTTAGGAGCGCCGGCGGCCTCGGCAAAACGTTTCTCTCTCACCGCAGGCTGACAAGTCTGTCTGGCAGGGAGATGAATGGTTGTCTGCCACCCCTGTTCATCTCCGCCCCCCACTGCCTTTGATTCCCCCAGAGTCTTGCTGGCAGCGGTGGCTCTTCCGTCCCAAGGACCGGCCCATAGATTTCCACTGCTCTCCTCTCCTCTCCCATCTGTGCATCTGCGCGTCAGGCACTGGACTCGGCTGTTCCTCCTCTTCCTCATCAGCCACCTCCAGACCTGGGGGCTGTTGACTCACCACCTGAGGGCTGATGGACGGCCCAGACTCTGCCTCTCTCTCTCTCTCTTTTCTGCCAGCTCCATTCCCTCTTCCTCCTCGGGGCTCCCAGTGCTGACCCTGACTCCTCCTCCTCCTCCTATTTGGCCCAGTGGCCAACAGGCCACAACAGTAGATGGTCACATAAAGGCCTTGTAGCTTCCACAAGAGAAGTAGCACCACTTCTTTACAAAAAGTCAGTTTGGTCCCACCTCCCAGGTTGTTGTTGTTGTGGGGGAAACTGGGAGAAGGAAGGTGTGCTGTAGATGCTTGACTCCTTGAGTTATTTGCGAAATAATAAAGGCAAGAGACAAATCAATAAAAAAAAATTGTTCAATACAGGCACGTGTGTCCAATCCCATAGCAACCCTTCAAAGTTCCCAGAGACCTACTTGTATGTGTGTGTGTGGGGTGTGTGTATGTGTGTTCCCTTAGGAGCCAGATTTAAAGTGCCAACTCTTATGGGCCTTTGCGACGTCGGATGGCATCAGGCCTGCGTTTTTATCTTGAATGATACAAGTAGCTTGCTTTAGTTTGGCAAGAGTCCGTCTATAGGCCAGGAGCAATAAGGGATACAGCTTAGCACAGTGGTGGCTAACCTTTTGGGGCTCCTGTGCCTAAAATTGTGCACGGGCTTGCATGCTCACACTCGCGTACCAGCACCCAGAAGGCAATGCACGTCCCACCCCACACGCCCCCTATGCATGCGTGCGTAATCCACCCCCACCCACCCCCGCCCCCTTACTTGCACTGGGCTTCACAGCTGATTTTCGGCCGGGTTGAGGACTTTTTTGGCCGCCCAGAGGCTTGAGGGAGGCTTCTGCAGGCTTAAAACTAGGCCCGTTTTATCCCTTCCGGTACTTCCGGAAAAACAGGAAAGGATGAAATGGGGCTAATTTTCGGCCTGCAAAGCCTGCAGAAGCCTTCCTCAAGCCTCTGGGAGGCCGAAAATCAGCGGTGAGGCGTGTGCATGCCCAGTACGTTTGCCCATAGCTGGCATGCCGGCACAAATGGCTGGTGTGTGCCACCTGTGGCACACGTGCCCATAGGTTTGCCATGACGGGCTTAGCCGAAACTGAACAGGACTTCCTCGGTTTGGGGAACCCGACCCAATATTAGGATATCGTATTGGAAGAGGTCTAAGTTGGCGAAAAGTGAGATTTAGGATTTCGAGTTCCCAGAACCGGAGAAGAGACAGCAAGACTCACCAATGTCATCTGTGCGGCCGTTGGACAAATGGAAGGAATTGGAGTGGCTCCCGGCCTGCTTGTGTTTTTTGAACCTATGAATGAAAATAAATAATAAATAATAAATAATAAATAATAATAATAATAATAATAATAATAATAATAATAATAATAATAATAATAATAAAATAATAACAATAATAACAACAATAACAATAATAACAATAATAACAATAATAATAACAATGATAACAATAACAATAACAATAACAACAACAACAACAACAACAACAACAACAACAACAACAACAACAACAACAATAATAATAATAATAATAATAATAATAATAATAATAATAATAATAATAATAATAATAATAATAATAATAATAATATCGGCAGAGTTCCTCCCAAACGGCCTTATTTTCTGCAGGAAGAATAGCCAGATGACTTGACATCCCGACAAAATATAACAAAGTTAGTCTTTGACTTACAACCATTGGTTTAGTGAGCGTTCAACGTTTACAGAATTTAAACAGAGTGGGAAGGGACCTTGGAGGTGGTCTAGTCCAACCCTCTGCTCAAGCCAGAAGCCCTGTACCATTTCAGGCAAATGGCTGTCCAAGAACAGCCCTGAAAAAATGGGACTTATAACTGTTTTTCACACTTACGACCGTTACTGCAGTTCTACAGTCATGTGACCAAAATCCAGAGGCTTGGCAAGTGACTCATATTTATGACGGTTGCAGTGTTCCTGGGGTCACGTGATCCCCCTTTGGAACCTTGTGACAGACAAAGGCAAATGGGGAATCCAGATTCACTTAACAACCAGGTGACTAACTGCCATGATTCACTTAGCAACGGTGGCAAGGAAGGTCATAAAACAAAGCAGAACCCACCTAACAGCCTTAAATTAAGAGTTGAATGGAAGTGTTCTTTATATCCTTGGAAGAAGGAGTTGGAAATCGTTCATCCTCTTTTAACGACCCCATAATTCCTTGCGGAGTGGCGTCCGAGCAACTGAATGGCACTAGCAGAGTGTTTACTGGCCGGATGCCTTTCCTGTTGCCAATGAGGAGTTTTGTTCAGCAGATAATATTCTCATTGTGCCCAGAGAGAGAAATATCTGCCTCTAGCTAGGATAGAACTCACGGCCTCCCTGATTGTGAGGCGAGAGCTCTACCTCTAGGCCAGGGGTGTCCAACCTTGTCAACTTTAAGACTTGTGGACTTCAACTCCCAGAATTCCTCAGCCAGCTTTGCTGGCTGAGAATCTGGGAGTTAAGTCCACAAATCTTAAAGTTGACAAGGTTGAACACCCTGCTCTAGGCAATTGCACCTCCCCCAATATATATATGTATACACACACACACACACACACACACACACACACACACACAGTTTGTCCTCGTCTTACGACCACAATTGAACCCCAAATCTCTGTTGCTAAATCAGGCATTTGTTAAGTGAGTTTTGACCCATTTTGCAACCTTTCTTGCCACAGCTGTAAAATGAATCACTGCAGTAGTGCATCTGGTTTCCCCCTTTCTGACTCTGCTTGTCCGAAGGTCAGAAACAGTAGTCGCATGACCCTGGGAGGTTGCAACCGTCATAGATATGAGTCAGGTGCCCAGCATGGGAATTTTGATCATGTGACCAAGGGGATGCTGCAACGGTCGTTAAGTGGGAGAAACGGTTGTAAGACACTATTTTTTTCAGCACCGTTGCAACTTTGAACAGTCACTAAATAAACTATTATAAGTCAAGGACTACCTACCTATATACATACATATGTGTGTGTGTGTGTGTGTGTGTGTGTTTTCCTTTCTTTATACCCTTTTGCACTTCTATCCCTATTCTCTTTTTACTCTTTACCTTTTCTCTGTGAGTGTCGTGCCCTTGTTGGAGTCTGATTCTGAGGGGGAGATTGAGCAGCTGACAGGGAGCGGGACTCTGGCGGCTGTGGAGGATATGGAGGGAAGGGCACACTCCAGCTAGGCATTCAGAGAAAGACCCAGGGCCACCCCCCCTCTTTATCCTGGGGCACGCAGGGAGGAACGGAGAAGGGAGCAACGTGGCTTATGGGAGAGGAAAAGGCCCTGATTCCCTTCATTATCTGCAGCTGGGAGAACAGGATATAAGTGGGGCGTTTGCACACAGCTCCTTGCTGGAAGCAAAGTGTGCATTATCTTGGTCGAGCCTTTTCTGGGTTTTGGCGTCCTCCCAACTGTGGGTGCTGCGTTATCTTGTGGAAGTCTGCAATTTATCATCCTGGCCTGCCGTGTTAATGACTTCAGTGTGGTTTGTGTTGGTTTTTAAAAATTTCTAATTATCTTTACTTTGGGTTCAGGCTGCATTTCTTTCCTTCGTAGACTGTTTTTGGAAGAGCTTGATCTCCAGCCGAGGATAATTGGACATTGGGGGCCAAGTTGGAGGCATTAAAGGGAATTTATTATACTTTTGTGATTTTGTTATTTTTGTGTCACACCCCGGGTCATCACAGTTAGCTTATGTTGTTCTTTTAAGGTGTAGGCTTTGCATCATGTAATAAAAATATTGGATACAAAAAAGTAATGTGCTGCAGCAATTGGATTCTGCACACATGCATACCAACAACATGAGGCAACGCTTGGCATTAGAACAAACCTACATCCAAAGAACAGTTGCAAAGGGACAGAGAGAAATTACAATTATCTGAATAAAACAAGGCAACTTCCTGAATATTTTAGAGTCAGACTCAATAATTTCCTGATAAGCTGGTCTTCAAAGCGAGAGATTCTCGGTGAAGCGTGACCACGCATAATTGCGTTTTATCCAAATGCAGGAACTGGCATATCTTTAAATATTCATGAACCCCGTGAATATGTGCAACTTTTGAAATGGCACAATTTCCAGGTCCAACGGTTATTCAAAAAACCAGGGTTTCTGCTCCTCAAACAATGTTACAACGGATCGAGGACAATACAATACTTAAAAGTACATGCAGTCCTCCTTGTTATGCCCCTGTCAGAGTCGGAATCCGAGGAGTAAGACAAACAGCGGACAGGGAGTGGGAGTGTGGCTCAGTTGGCTGTGGAGGAAACCGGGGAAGGGAAAAGTCTGGCTGGGCAGAGCAGGGGAGAGGTAGAACAAGGGGAGAGGGAATTCAGAGGAAGACCCAGGCCCAGCCCCTCTTCATCCTAAGGCACGCAGGGAGGAACGGAGAAGGGAGCAACGTGGGTTGCATGGCTTACGGGGAGGAAAGGGCCCTGATTCCCTTCATTAGCTACACCTGGGAATGAGAGTTTAAAAGAGATGCAAGCTGAGAGCTGCATTTACTGGGAACATGAGTTTATCTTGTGTTGACTTTGGTTATCTGCATTCCTGGCGTCTTCCCAACCGGGTTGAATTACTGCCGTTCCTTCACGCCTGAAATTCCTTCTCTTGCCCTGCCAGACTAATGACTTCATTTTGCCTTGATTGGACTTATAGTTACAGTTTCTGTTGACCGTGTTTTGGACTTGATTCTCTGCATCCAAAGGCTGTTCCTGGGAGGGTTTTTCTCCAACCCAGAAGGTAAAACCAGGACATTGGGGGGCAAAGTTGGAGCTAATAAAGGGACTCCTACTGATTATCTGGCTGGGTTGCCTTGGTGCCACACCCCTTTGGGTCATCACACTCCTTTTAATTGACTGTTGTTTTCAGTTTAATGACTGTTCCTGGTACAGCTCGTTTAATGACTGCCCAAAGTTACAACAGCACTGAAAAATGTAACTTATGGCCGTTTTTTCCCCACGGTTACGACCTTTGCAGCACCCTCATGATCAAAATTAGGCTGCTTGGCAACTGGTTCATATTTATGACGGGTTGCGGCGTCCCAGGGGGCGGGGAGGAGGGGAAAGAATCACACGATCCTTTTTTGCGACCTCAATCAACAGGGAAAAGCCAGGTTAACAAACCGGATTACTAAGGTATCCACCGTGGTGATTCACTTAAGAACCGTGGCAAGGGAAGTCATAAGATGCGGGCAAAACTCACTGAACACAACGTCTCGCTCAACACAACAGGAATTCTGTTGTGGTCGTTCCCTGTAGTTTTGGTTTTTGCAAAAGGTGCAAGGAGCGTGCAAGGAAATGCGGGTTTGTTTGTTTTTTGTGTGTGCATTAGGGTGCACATTGGCAAGAGAACGCCACGGCTGTGGTCACATTTAACAACACGTGGAGGAAATGGGTCCCTGGGTGGTAGGTTTGGTTTCTCAAACAAACGAGGCCTCAAATCAAACCTCCCCGTGCTGATTTTACACACACAGACACAGACACAGACACACACACACAAAATCCAGTCTCCACCCTTCCTTTCACTGGGTGTTGTTGTTCTGCAGCCGATTTTTTTTTCTTCTAAAAATCCATCTTTCGGTGCGTGGATAATTTCAGATGACAGCAAATCATCCATTTTAAACCTGTTTCTCGCCAGCGAGGACTCGATCCTGTTTCCTGTTTCGAGTGGGAACCTTTTTGACTCCCGGATTCTTGTGCAATTTGCAAGTTGTTTCCATCTCTTCCTTCCCCTCCCGCCACACACCTCTTTTCCTGCGCTGTTGCTTTGTACCTATGGGATGAGCTTTGTCCCTGGTGACTTTCAATATTATTTTTGGAGCTGAAGAATGTGGGAGGGAGAGAGGTTAAGGCTGCATCCCCTTAGGAACCTTTTGTGCATTTCTTTGAGCTCCTTGAAACCTAAATCTATCCACTCTAAAAGAATCACACAGACAAGCAAAGGCTTGTTTGTAGGGGAAAAACCCCCAAATTGTTGTTATTACAATTCGTCGACAGGCAGCCAGATGTTCAAACTGGACTTGACTGTTTTTTGGGAGGGGGAGGGGGGTCTACCTCTGGAGACCCTCCCGAGGACGTGGGATAAGCAGATGGTTGATGTTTGGTGGTATGTAAGTTTTTTCCAAGCAAAGCTGTTCTTTTGCAATGGCACTTAGGGAAAAAGGATGCGTTAGGCAGATGTCTAGGCTGGATTCGGCAATCGTTAGCCACCTCTGGAGTCCTTCCCAAGGAAACTGAGGTCGGCAGATGTGGATGTTCGACGCCGTTACAAATATCGTCGCAGGAGGGAAGCTGCTCCGAGCTCTCTGGGCACATTGACAATATATCTGCTGAATGTAACCCCGCGTTGGTGACAGGAAGGGCACCCGGCCAGTAAACACTCAGCTCTGTTCAGAACTAGGCCCATTTTGTCACTTCCGGTATTTTTGGAAATACCGGAAGTGATGAAACGGGCCTAGTTTTTTCAGCCTGCAAAGCCTGCAGAAGCCTTCCTCAAGCCTCTGGGAGGCCGAAAAAGGCCTCAAACCACCCAAAAATCAGCTGTGAGGCACAGTGCGCATGCGCAGTGAGGTAAGTTTGCCTGCAGCTCGCGTGCTGGCACACATGGCTCTGCGTGCCACCTGTGGCATGTGTGCCATAGGTTCGCCATCACAGTCTTCTACCCTTTGAAAGAAATGGCTCTTCTTAAAGACCTCCAGTGATGGAGCCCAGCACCCACAACTTCTGGTGGCAAGCGGTTCCACTGGTTAATTGTCCTCACTGTTAAGAGTCTCTCTTTAGTTCCAGGTTGCTTCTCTCCTTGAGGCGTTTCCATCCGTTATTTCTGGTCCTGCCTTCTGGGGCTTTGCAGAATAGATTGACCACCCACCCACTGCTATCATGTCCCCCCCCTAGTTCTTCTTTTCATCCAACTAGACCTACCATTAAGAAATAAGTAAAAAGAAGATTGGGACAAAGAAGAAGCCATCTTTAACGAACAAGTAACTTTATCTGGGGAAGAAAGGGGAAAGGGGGGGAAAGAGAATGGAGAATTTAAGACCTAAAAAAACAACCCAAAAAGGGAAAAATAAGGTGAAAAGTGGATATAATGTCAGAAAGCAACAGAAAAGAGGAATACAGAAGAGGGAAATGGAGATGGAGAGACAAGGGGGTAAAAAGGGCAGAGAGAAGAAGCAAGGGAGGAAGGAAGGGAAGAGAAGCTACAAAGGTTTGAAACAAGATGTAAAGAAACTGGACTTATTTAGAGATAATGGGTAAAAATATAACTGAAAAAGAGATTCTGCAAAGGTACATAAGACTGTTTTAGAAATAAGGTTAGAAAATTGGAACAACATATGATTATAAAATGGGATAAAATATTCAAAAAAAAAAAAAAAAAAGAGAGAGAGAAAGAAGTAAAAAAATATACCGGGCAACCAGAAGCAAATTTTAGATGGATTCTTGTGTGTTTTTCAATCATCTCTTGCAGACCTGCAGGGAAGGAGTGCTAAAGACGCAGGTGAAGAGGAGGCGGTCACTCACCTTAACATGTAGAGGACAATAATAATAAATACTATGATGAGCAAGGAGGAAAGGGCCACCATTACAGCGATGATGGGGGTCTCATCTGCAAGAGAGAGAGAGAGAGAGAAGATAAAAGAGATTTGGGGCAATCGTTTTTGGCTTTGCAAATGGAGACAGAAAGCGTTTCGGAGTTTCTCCATTTGGTCCCCAATACGTAGGTGAAAGTCGGGAGGTGAGCAGAAAAACTCGAAAGTGATTTGAAGGAAAAAGCTAATTTTCTACTCCCACCTGTCAAGCCATTGTGAAAACTACACGCTCTGCGGCCCGTGATTCATAGCAACAGAGCGCAAATTTGGTCTAGCGGTTAATAAGGCACCAGGCTAGAAAGTAGAAGGCCATGAATTCACTTCAGGCATGAAAGCCAGCTGGGTGACTCTGGGCCAATCACCAGGAGACTGTGAGTTCTAGTCCTACCTTAGGCCATTAAAAGCCAGTTGGGTGTCTTTGGGCCACCCAGCCCAGCCCACCTCACAGGGTGTTTGTTGTGAGGAAAATCGGAGGAGGAAAGTGCCCTGGGTACGTTTGCTACCTTGTATTATTTGTAAAACGAATACAGTTGTAAGATTCACTACTTAAGATGCTGATAAAATGACTTTCTACACTCCTCTACTCTCAGGAAAGCAAATCTAAAACAAAAAACTAAAAACCTTGGTCAAACTGTTATGAAACTCTTGTGGTTTAAGTCAAATATAACCCAGGTAGTCCTTGACTTACAACAATTCGCTTAGTGACCCTTCAAAGTTAAAATGGCGCTGAAAAAAGTGGCTTACAACCAGGGAGAATCAGATTCACTTAACAACCGTGTTACTAATTTAACAACTGCAGTGATTCGCTTAACGAATGTGGCAAAAAGGGTCGTAAAATCGGGCAAAACTCACTTCACGAATTTCTCCGTTAGCGACCTACATTCTGGGCTCAATTACAGCCGTTAAGTTGAGGGCTACCTGTATACCAAGGTAAGGATAAAAATAGGAGCTTTTGACAAAAGATTTACAATGATTTTGCCAAAGTGGTGGTTTCAGAGCTTACCTCGTCGAGGATCTGGGTCACCTGAATAAATTCAAAAAGAAAAAAAAAAGTTAGAATAATTTCCTTATCTCCCATGGTGGCTAATCAAACCAGGATTAATTTGAATGGAAGCCCCGAAAAGCAGCAATTTGATACTCAGCTTTTCTCTTATTTGTAGAGCTGATGTGATGACCCAAAGGGACATGGCACAAAGGCAACACAGTCACATAAGTAAAAAGAGTCCCTTTAATACCTCTAATTTTGCCCCCAATGTCCAGGTTACCTTTGGCTGGAGAAAAACTCTCCCAGGAACAGCCTTTTTAAGTGGAGGAAATTCAGTCCGAAAACAAAGTACACACAAACTACAGTATAACTAAAAATCCAAATGAACCACGCTGCGGTAATTAACTTGACAGAGCAGGAGAAGGAATTGCAGACTTCAAAGGCCAGCAAAACACAAACAGTTGTGAAGATGCCAGGAACCCAGATAAGCCTCGACAATAACAGATAACCCACAATTTGCTTCCAACAAGTTGCTGTGCGCAGATTCCTTTTAAACACTGTGTTCCCAGGTGCAGCTAATGAAGGGAATCAGGGCCCTTTCCTCCCCCGTAAGCCATGCAACCCACATTGCTCCCTTCTCTGTTCCTTCCTGCGTGCCCTAGGATGAAGAGGGGGATGGCCTGGGTCTTCCTCCGAATTACCTCTCCCTTGCTCTACCTCTCCCCTGATCTGACCCAGCCGGACTGTACCGTTCCCCAGTTTCTTCCACAGCCAACGGAGCCACACTCCCACTCCCTGTCAGATGGTCGGCCTCCCGCTCCGAATCAGATTCTGACAGGGGCATGACAGCTGAAGGGTGAGATTCTTTTAGCGAAATCTCTCGTTGCTGTATTTTTCTGTCTTTTCCCAAAATTTTCTGTCTTAAATCCCCAAATTTAACGTCATCTGAACATCTGGAAGTCAGAAGAACCTCAAAAGCAGATGTGGAGAACGTGTTCCTGGTGGTTCTTCCTGCCGTTTCTCATTGCCATGGGCAACGGAGAACAAAATCTCCATATTTGCTTCCATCAGACCGGGTGCCGAGCGCGAGAAATCAGGAAATCCAGGCAGTTCAAACGAATACAGGTAATCCTCAACTTACAACTTATTTACATTCATTTAGTGACCATTCAAAGTTACAACGGCATAGGAAAATAATGACTCACGACCATTTTTCACACCTTATGACCGTTTTAGCATCCCCACCATGACGTGATCCAAATTCAGATGCTTCACAACAGGTTCAATATTTATGATGGTTGCAGTGTCCCACTTTGCGACCACTTTTCCCCCTTACAACTTTTGCAGCTTCCCCGCGGTCACAGGATAAAAAAATTCAGACACTTGGCAACTGGTTCGTACTTATGACTATTGCTGTGTCCTGGGGGGGGGGGGTGTCACGCGATCCCCTTTTGCGACCGTCTGAAGAGCAAAGTCAAGAGGAAAGCCAGATTCACTTAACAACAGGATAAGTCACTTAAAAACTGCAGCGATTCTCTTTACAACGGTGGCCAGAGAGAGGTCGTAAAATGGGGCAAAACTCACTTAAAAAATGTCTCGCCTAGCCACCTGAGTTTTGGGCTCGATTGTGGTCGTAAGACGAGGATTAACGGTTTATTGCAAGTTTAAGCTCTCTACAAGAATCTGAACTACTAATGGCCAAAGCAAACTGGCGATAGATAAGAATTCCTTCAATGGAATTCAAGGTGGGCTGGATTTAGGTCTCTTGTGGGCATGAAAGGATTGAAGACTGATGACACGTTTGACTCTTTCATCAGGCTTAGTCTGGTCCTCTCCTGCACTGGGAAAATTTCATTCATTTTTATCACGTACCCCTTGGACCTCTTTTGCCCCATGTGAAAAATATGACCTCCTTGACGACCCTCACTCTGTCAAGGACCTCGGAGTACTCATATCAAATGACCTAAGCGCCAGGGCTCACTGCAACGGCATTGCCAAAAAAAGGCATTAAGAGTTGTAAATCTAATCTTACAAAGCTTCTCCTCCGGAAATACTGAACTGCTAACTAGGGCATACAAAACCTTTGCTCGAATACAGCTCATCTGTCTGGAATCCGCACTCTATACCGGACATTAATACAATGGAGCGAGTCCAGAAGTATTTCACGAGAAGGGTACTACACTCCCCTGCTCCCAACAGAATACCCTACACCACCAGGCTTGAGATTTTGGGTTTGGACAACCTTGAACCACGTCGCCTGCGGTTGGACTTAAGCGTAGTATACAAAATGATCTGCTACAATGTCCTACCCATTCAATGACTACTTCAGCTTCAACCACAACAATACAAGAGCACACAACAGACACAAACTCAATGTAAACCGTTCGAAACTCGATTGCAGAAAGTCCGACTTCAGCCACAGAGTGACCACATTCAATGCCTGGAATGCCCTACCTGACTCTGTAGTTACATCCTCAAACCCCTCACTCCTTTAACCTCAAACTATCCACTATTGACCTCACCCCATTCCTAAGAGGTCTGTAAAGGACGTGCATAAGTGCACCATCGTGCCTCCTGTCCCTGTCCTATTGTCCCCATTTATTCGTACCTATTTCCTGTATTCTTACTCATGTTTAATACTTATGCCTATCATCTTGTAAGCAATGGACAAATAAAATAAACGAATAAAAGCAACTCATGAGGAGTAAAACCAGCTCATTCGATTACAGGTACCATTCGATTTATAGCAGTTCGTTTAGTGACTGACTTGAAAGGCAGAAAACCAGATGTTAATGTATCAATCCATTCAATTTCTTTCTATCTTTTTTTTTTTAACGAATGGTCGCACTCTCGCCTTCAAATTAAAATATTGGCCACTGTTTTTTTAGATGCCTTTCCTGGCTGATCCCCTTGCCCAGATTTTCACTGTCTTTTTTGCAAGGGCTACATCTGTTGTGTTAACCGCCTGCAGCAATTCTTAAGATCTTTCTCCTAGCTAGTAAGTCATCACCGCTATCTCAAAACCACAGTAGATATGAAATTAAAACTTCTCTCTCACACACACACCCGAATGGAACAGGATTATCTGCCGGAAAATATTATCTGGAAATTCTTTGAAACCCCTTGTGGTTTTTCACTAGCCCTAAACAGTTGCCACACTCAGCAAATGTGTGTTGCTTATCTAACTCAAGCACATTTATCTACTAAGAAAAGCACTCCCAATATTTAGAATATCTTAAATTAGTTTTACACCTGTCTGTGTATCTCCTAGAGGCTTATTACTTGGGGAAATTTTTTATTTTTATTTTTTGTATTTACAATAATTCCATCTTTCGTTCATTACAGTATGTTGATTTAGTGCTAGCAATTGTAATTTATACTTTTCTTGCCAATATAACAATAATCACATTTTCTTTGTAGGTCATTTATCCCTTATAACTATTATAACAATCTTAACTTACTTCTCTATATATTCATCTACTCAGCTAACTTGTTTTATTTTTCTCAGCCATTGATAAAATAAATCCCATACCATGTAATATTCAGCTTCTTCTTTTTCTTTAATTTAATTTTTCTTTAATCTTTTTCTTTAATTGCCAATGTTCATCTCTGCACATTCAAATATTTTCTCTATCACCTTTTCCCTCTGCTGGTATTTTATCACTTTTCCAATTCTGAGCAAATACCATCCTAGCTGCAGTTAACACATGAATAATTAAATATGCTTTTTTTGGCTATAACCTTCAGGTATCATTCCTAATAAAAAAAATTTCAGGTTTAAAATCTATGTGCTGCTTTATCATTTTTTTTCCAACCATGTGTGGATTTTTATCCAGTATCTTTTTGCTTCTGTACACCAAATATTGTAATATGATCCAGGTGTCTGGTGACACTTCCAGCATTTGGGTGATTTTTGCCAATTTTGCTGGTGCAAAGTCCCAACTGTAAAACAGCTTATACAAATTGTCTTTATATGCTGTGGATATTGTTAACTCATCTTTTCTTTCCCATAGTTTCTGCCAACTTATTACTTGAAATGTGAAGAACAAAGGAAATTTAGTTTAGTTTTACTTTATTGTCACTGCACCTCGTACAACGAAATCAAACATCATCTTCAGTGCACATCATGACCATGAAAATAAACACAAACACGCATCCTTTCACACTCCGCACATTGAATTGAAATACTATTTCAATTAATAATTATTAATAATAATAATTAATAATATTTAATAATATTTAATATTTAATAATATTTAATTAACAATTAATAGTATTTAATATTTGACATGCTGTCATGCCTCTGATGGAGTCTGACAGCGGACAGGGAGTGGGAGCGTGGTTCTGGAGGTTGTGGAGGAAACTGGGGAAGGGCACAGGCTGGCTGGGCAGTCAGGAAGACCTAGGCCCATCCCCTCTTCATCCCCTCTTCATTCAGGGAGGAGCGGAAAAGGGAGAAACGTGAATGGCATGGTCTACGGGGGAGGAAAGGGTCCTGATCCCCTTCATGGGCTGCAGCAGTGAGAACTGGTTAAAAGGACGGACATGTGTATGGGCCAGTGCTGGAAACAAAATGTGGAAATATCTCTAGTCTTGTCCATTCCTATCTGAGTTTGGCATCCTTCCCAGTGTGTGTTCCGGTATCTGTGGACGTCTTCAAGCCCTTATCTTGCCTGGTTCCCTTAATTGCTTTAGTGTGGTTTGTGTTGTTTTTGCTCTTTATAATTTATAGGCATTTTTACTTTAAATGGCATTTCCTCCTTTTCATAACTGTTTGTGGGGGAGTTTTTTGTCTCAGTCAAGGATATTTGGAGCTTTGAAGCCAAATTGAAGGAATAAAAGGGGCTTCACCTGTTTTTGTGACTGTGTTTATTTTGTATCCCACCCTGGGTCATCACACCAATACTGCACTATACAGTAGAATTCAATAGAGCTACTGCCCTGGGATAGAAGCTTAATATATCAAATGGGAGGCGACAATATAATTCCTGTAGAAATTCAAATTTAAAAATCGGTACAGATAGTCCTCGACTTATGACAATGGAGCCCAACATTAGGTGCTAAGCAAGACATTTGTTAAGGGAGTTTTGCCCCATTTTACGACCTTTCTTGCCACAGTTGTTAAATGAATCATGGCAGCTCTTAAACTAGTAAGACTGTTGTTAAGTAAATCTGGCTCCCCCATTAACTCTGCTTGTCGGAAGGTCACAAAAGGGGATTGTATAACCCTGTCATAAGTATGAGTCAGTTGCCAACTGTCTGAATTTTGATCAGATGACCATGGTTAATGTTGCAATGGTTGTAAGAATGAAAAAATGGTCATAGCTCACTTTTTTCAGTGCCATTGTAACTTTGAACGGTCACTAAGCAAACTGTTGTAAGTGGAGGACTAACTGTACAGGCCTTTCCATGGTTCCTAGCAAACATTTATGATTACAAAAAAGCCCTTCATATGTAGGAAATCTCCTTTTTCCACTCCTTCTGTAGCCATTCCTGGGATTTTGGCCTGGTTTGCTTGTGGCAATCAAAATGCCCCCGAGATCAAAAGATAAAGGACAAAGCTTTAAAGGACGAGAATCTCTCGATCAAACAGTAAGGGGAAATTATATATATATATATATGATTTGCTATATATATATAGCAAAATGTGCTTACCGGTGTGTCCTGTGATTTCAGCTATAAATAGAAAGCACACAAATAGAGCATTTATAAATGATCTCCAAAATTCAGCATCATTTCTCCAGTCTTTTACGGCTCTCTTTACATTTCCCATTTCCCTTTTTTCATATATATATATAAAAGGCTACGTTCTTACTCTGTCCCTCCCTTCTTCCCTAGAAAGTTTCTTTCTTTTCTTTGTAAAAGATTCTGCACTGTCTTCAGATGCTCCCATGTTAATTCAGTAATTTTTCCCCCCCACTAATGAATGTTGCGGTTCTTCCCATGACTTTTAAACACTGTGGCTCTGAGTTCTAGTCCCGCCTTAGGCATGAGAGCTGGCTGGGTGACTTTGGGCCAATCAACCAGGAGGCTGTGAGTTCTAGTCCCGCCTTAAGCACAAAAACTGGCTGGGTGACTTTGGGCCAATCACCAGGAGACATTGAGTTCTAGTCCCACCTTAGGCATGAAAGCCAGCTGGGTGACTTTGGGCCAATCACCAGGAGACGGTGAGTTCTAGTCCCGCCTTAGACATGAAAGCCAGCTGGGTGACTTTGGGCCAATCACCAGGGACGGTGAGTTCTAGTCCCGCCTTAGGCATGAAAGCCAGCTGGGTGACTTTGGGCCAATCACCAGGAGACGGTGAGTTCTAGTCCCGCCTTAGGCATGAAAGCCAGCTGGGTGACTTTGAGCCAATCACCAGGGGACGGTGAGTTCTAGTCCCGCCTTAGACATGAAAGACAGCCGGGTGGCTTTGGTCCAGTCACAAGGGGACGGTGAGTTCTAGTCCCGCCTTAGGCATGAAAGCCAGCTGGGTGACTTTGGGCCAATCAACCAGGAGGCTGTGAATTCTGGTTCCACCTTAAGCACAAAAACTGGCTGGGTGACTTTGGGCCAATCACTAGGAGACATTGAGTTCTAGTTCCACCTTAGGCATGAAAGCCAATTGGGCAACGTTGGGTCAGTCCCTTGCTCTCAAGTCCATCGCACCTCGCAAAGTTATTGTGGGGAAAACAGGAGAAGGAAGGAGCATTAGGCAGGATTCCCCACCTTGAGTTACTTATAGAGCAGTAGAGGTAGTCCTCAATTTACAACAGTTTGTTTAGTGACTGCTCAAAATTGCAACGGCACTTTTAAAAAAAAAGGATTTATGACTCTTTTTCACAGTTACCTTTGCAGCATCCCCAGAGTCCTGTCATCAAAATTCAGATTCTTGGCAAGTGGTTCGTATTTATGACCGTCGTAGTGTCATGTGATCCCATTTTACGCTCTTTTGACAAGCAAAGTCAATGGGGGAAGCCAGATTTACTTAACGACCGGATTACTAACTTATCAACTGCAGGGATTCAGTTAACAGCTGAGGCCAAAAAGGGTCGTAAAATGGGGCGAAGCTCATTTGACAAATGTATCGCTTAACAACCAAAATTTTGGGCTCAATTGTGATTGTATGTTGAGGACTTCCCGTAAAGATAGGATGGATGGATGGATGGATCGATCGATCGATCGATAGAAGGATGGATAGACAGGCAGGCAGGCAGGCAGACATATAGAGAGAGAGACAGATAGTGATAGACCAACAGATAGATAGATAAGAGATAGACAGATAAGAGAAAGAGATAGACAGAAAGAGACAGAGTTAAACAGATAGATAGACAGATAGAGACAGACAAAGATATAGAGAAAGAGTGACAGATAGTGATAAACCAATAGATAGATAGATAGATAGATAGATAGATAGATAGATAGATAGATAGATAAGAGATAGACAGGGATAAGAGAAAGAGATAGACAGACAGAGACAGGGTTATACAGATAGAGAGAGAGACACACACACAGGTAGAGAGACAGACAGACAGACAGAGACATAGAGAAAGAGAGACAGATAGTGATAGACCAACAGACAGATAGATAAGAGATAGAGATAAGAGAAAGAGATAGACAGAGACAGAGTTAAACAGAGAGAGAGAGAGAGAGAGAGATGAACAGACAGAGATATAGAGAAAGAGAGACAGTGATAGACCAACAGATAAGAGATAGACAGAGATGAGAGAAAGAGATAGAGAGAGAGTTAAACATAGAGAGAAACAGAGAGAGACAGAAAGACAAACAGATATAGAGAAAAAGAGAGAGATAGTGATAGACCAACAGATAGATAAGAGATAGACACAGTTAGACAGATAAAGAGAGACAGAAAGAGAAAGAGAGAGAGAGAGAAGCACACACACAGATAGAAAGAGAGACAAACAGGCAGACAGACATAGCTAGCTAGCTAGACAGATAGACATAGATATTAAACATAATAAAGGTAATAACTCAGAGATCCCATACTTGCGGTGTTGAAGGCTTGCGAAGTCGCTAGTGCACTTGTGAAGTTGGCCTCCACCGTCGTCAACGTTTTATCCGTCGCAGTGACATTGGGAGGAGGTTCTGTGGCATTCGGTGCAAAGGTGGCAGGCCCAGTCGTGGGCCGCAGAGCTTTGTGCAAAGTCGTTGCCACGGCCACGCTGGGCCCAGTGACGGTGGCGTTGGTCGTCGTGGCTTCCCGCCCTTTCGGAGGCGGATGGCTTTGTGCCACAGTCGGTGCCACGCCTGGGGACGTGGTCGGCCTCTTCATTGAAGTGGTGGGTTTTGCACTCGTGGCCTGCGTGGTGGCAGTTTTCACTAAACTGGTGGTGGGCAAGGGACTCTCTGTTGATGGATGGACTAGGAAGAACGGAACAAAAAAAAAATGTTTCCTTTTTTCCCCCAGGCAAATCATTTTATTTTATTTTATTTATTATACATTTTCTTTAATATACATAACTATTTATAGTTATATAACGTCTTTGTGTACTGGATACATCAAGGCCCTTTTCCCCCTTTCCATCGTGTTATACATCCTAGCTAAAACTATCATATCGTATAATCTCTCCATCATATTATATTATACATCCAAATTATGTCTATTGTTTGTTTCCAACATAATATACTATTCCAATCCTCACTTTATGAATTTCATGTTGTATTCATGTGTAATTCAAAGATAGACTTTTTTTACATTATTTATTCTTGCATCTCAATTCTACATATGCTGCTTTTCCGAACAGAATCTCATTCTCTTCTGCAACGCGCAAAGATTTCTTTTAAGGACTGTACTCAAGGAGTAACCCTTAATGGGTCTAAGTCTACATGGAGGGAAGTAAGCAGTGGGGTGCCACAAGGTTCTGTCTTAAGCCCAGGACTTTTCAATATCTTCATTAATGACCTAGATGAGGGAATAGAAGGGGAACTTGCCAAATTTGCAGATGATACTAAGTTGGCAGGAATAGCTAACACCCAAGAAGACAGGTTCAAGATCCAGATGGATCTTGACAGACTAGAACACTGGGTCGTATCTAACAAAATGAAATTCAATGTAGAGAAAAGGAAAGTCCTCCACTTAGGCAAGAAAAACCAAAAGGACACATATAGACTGGGAGAAACCAGGCTCAATAGCAGGAACTGTCAGAGGGATCTTGGAGTCTTAGTGGACAACCAGCTAAATAGGAGCCAGCAGTGTGCAGCAGCAGCCAAAAAAGCCAATGCAATCCTAAGTTGCATTAACAGAGGGATACAATCAAGATCAAGGGTGGTACTAATACCGCTCTATAAAGCCTTAGTAAGACCACACCTAGAGTCCTGCATCCAGGTTTGGTCACCACACTATAAAAAAGATGTTGAGACTCTAGAAAAAGGGCAGAGAAGAGCAACCAGGGTGATGAGGGGACTGGAGGATAAAACATACAATGAACGGTTGCAGGAACTGGGCCTGGCTAGTCTAGGGAAGAGAAGGACCAGGGGAGACAGGAGAGCAGCCTTCCAATATTTGAGGGGCTGCCCCAAAGAGGAAGGGGTCAACCTGTTTTCTAAAGCACCTGTAGGCCAGACAAGGACTAAAGGATGGAAGCTGATCAAGGAGAGATTCAACCTGGAAATAAGGAGAAACTATCAGACAGTGAGAACAGTCAACCCATAGAAGAGAAGTTGCCCTCAGAAGTTGTGGGAGCTTCATCCCTGGAGGCTTTCAAGAAGAGATTGGACTTCCTTCTGTCAGAAATGGTGCAGGGTCTCCTGCTTGGGTGGGGGGGTTGGACTAGATGACCTACAAGGTCTCTTCCAACTCTGTTATTCTGTTAGGATCCAACTGGCTAGTCTAGGGAAAAGAAGGACCAAGGGAGACAGGAGAGCAGACTTCCAATATTTGGGCAGGGGCTGCCCCAGAGAGGAGGAGGGGGTCAAGCTATTCTCCAAGGCACCCGAAGGCCAGACAAGGAACAACGGATGGAAACTGAACAAGGAGAGATTCAACCTGGAAATAAGGAGAAACTTTCTGACAGTGAGAACAATCAACCCGTGGAACAGAAGTTGCCCTCGGAAGTTGTGGGAGCATCATCACTTGAGACTTTCAAGAAGAGATTGGACTGCCATCTGTCAGAAATGGTGTATGCGTTCTGACCAAGGCTTATTGAGACACTAACAAACACAGGTTAGTCCCAAACCCCTTTTTTCATTATTTTAACGGCTGTGAATAGTCCCAAACAGTTTGTGAATAGTCCAGCGGAAGTCTGCCACAGTCCTTTGGGATAAGTCTGATAAGCACCCACCTTTATCTCCCTTGGAATCCTGCCATGACTAAATTGCCAATTGGCTGTACAAGGCCAAACGGAGCACAAAGTCAACCCAGAGCTTCAGAGATTAAGCCAACCAGAACAAATAACGTTGCTTCCTGCAAAGGCTCCTGTCCCTTTGCTCCTCCTTTATGTCTTTCAGGAGGGGCCAATCACCTCCGAGCCTTACTCCTGAGTTGTCCCTTTTGTCTTAGCTGTTCTTGCCTTCTGGCAGCTCTGTGCACGCGCACACTGGGAACAGGCTCCCGCCGATGTCAGATTTTGGAGGCTCCAGAGTTCGCACATAACCCTCAGATGGCCCTGGCCCCGTCTCTGTGTCGGACACAGATCCCTCATCCGAGCCCTCCCCAGACTCCCAGACTGGCCCACTGTCCGACTCTGCCGCCAGCCACCAATGGACCACAACACTGACCAGCAAAGTCCGCGGGGAA
The DNA here is from genome assembly GCF_049901735.1 of Notechis scutatus. Classification (NCBI taxonomy): domain Eukaryota; kingdom Metazoa; phylum Chordata; class Lepidosauria; order Squamata; family Elapidae; genus Notechis; species Notechis scutatus. The sequence goes on from NC_142012.1 coordinate 2,450,365, forward strand.
GCCAGATTCATTAACCAATTTAAGAACTGCAAGAATGCACTTAACAAACGCGGCAAGAAAAAGTCGTAAAATGGAGCAGACTCGCTTAACAAATTTCTCGCTCAACAGCATAAAGTTTGGGCTCAATTTTGGGTACATTGAGGACGACTACCTGTTTCTAGAAATGCACAGACATTGTCATGAAATAAAAGCCTATCAACCGTTAAGAACAGACATATGTCTAAAGAGATCTTGTCATATCTGCATTTAGCCAGTCTCCTGGAAAGCAGACAGGTAACTCACCTGAAGTTATATTGGCAACACCTAGGTATGTTAAGCAGCTGCTGAAAAGGATAACAAGGAAGCATATACCCATATTGGCCTGAAAAACAAAACAAAAAAATATTTGTTAGCGATTCAGGAAGAATAATTCCCAAGCTTTAAAAGCCACTCAGGAGACATCAAATGTTTAAAACTGAACATAAGGTCTTAAAGGAAATGGTTATAAAATCATCTTTAATATAAAATGGTTATAAAATCATCTTCAATATAAAAGGAACAAAATGGTTATAAAATCATCTTCAATATAAAAGGAACAAAATGGTTATAAAATCCTCTTTAATATAAAAGGAACAAAATGGTTATACAATCATCTATAATATAAAATTAACAAAATGGTTATAAAATCATCTTTAATATTAAAGGAATTATAGAACTGGTTTGCTGGAATCTTTGCAGCCTGCAAGTCTTTAGGAAGCTTTCCTTTAGCGATTAAATATTAGTCATTAAGCGAAGTTGTCGCAAAGTGAAATATCACAGGATTGCAAGTATGGTTACATTTTTTTTTTATTTCAGTTTTTTTCTTTGCTTTTTGATAATTCCTTTAGCTGAATTTGGGGTTTTTTCCTCTCGATTTTATCCCTCCTCCCTCTCCCAATCATTCAGAAACAACTATAGTATTGCTCACATCACAATAATTTATGGTATTTTTTTTCTGTTGCTCTGCTGGATCTTTTTGATCAACTCCCCAAATCCAAAAACTTCACTCTTAATCAGACTCAAACCCCTGGACCAACGCTGTGTAATTTTGCCAGAATTTTCTTTGGATGTTAACTCTCAGCTTCACTGCTGGTCAGCTCTTAAATAATAGTTACCACGTGTTCCAAACCGTTTTTGAAAACTTCTCAAAGCAAACTGACATGAGATGAGGAGGAAAGCCGATGGAGACGTTAGAAAAATTCTTTTTATTGTTTTAACCCAGGCCTTTTGTGTACTAGAAGTGGCTGAGGAATTCTGGGAGTTGAAGTTCACAAGTCTTAAAGTGGTCAAGTTTGGGGACCCCTGTATTTAATACGTACTGGTAATATTAATAAATATTAATTTTGTCCAAGTGAGGGGAACCCAGAGTTCTTCATCTGAGCTGAAGCAAATGTTCTTATTTGGTAGCATTTATTCTCTAAAAATCCATGGCCTCGAGGCTGCTGTTTCCCCATCCTTACATAAGCAGCTAAAATATTTCCCAATTTCTATCATCAGGTGCCAAAATTATTTCCACTCCAACAATCTACTCACTAAAACAAAAACAAAAAAACACCACCCATGATTTAAGGTGGAGAACCAGGGCAATTTTATTACATTAAAAACAGAAACTTTATGTAGTCCTTGACTTAGAACAGTCCATTTAGTGACCATTTAAAATTACAATGTATCTAAAACTATAGAGTTTTAAAATGAAAAGATTGGAACTGATTATCCTACTGTTACTAGATTACTTGTTTTTTTTGTTAAATTATACACAGAGATAAATGGAATAAATGTGAAAAAGAGAAATTATGATAAGTATGCTAAATACGTTGAATAAATGTAAGAATATAGCTAAAATGAGGATTGTTATAAAAAGATTAACATGTTTTTATGATTAATTGAATCAATTAATTTATTTGAAATTATAAATGATTTAATGTAATTGAAGGGGAAAATACCATGCGGAATTTGTCCTAAAATGCATATGTGTTACATACACTGCTCAAAAAAATAAAGGGAACACGAAAATAAGACATCCTAGATCTGAATGAATAAAATATTCTTATTAAATACTTTTTTTATTGCATAGTTGAATGTGCTGACAACAAACTCACACAAAAATTATCAGTGGAAACCAAATTTAGCAACCCATGGAGGTCTGGATTTGGAGTTATACTCAAAATTAAAGTGGAAAAAAACACTACAGGCTGATCCAACTTTGATGTAATGTCCTTAAAAAAAGTCAAAATGAGGCTCAGTAGTGCGTGTGGCCTCCACGTGCCTGTATGACCTCCCTACAACGCCTGGGCATGCTCCTGATGATGTGGCGGATGGTCTCCTGAGGGATCTCCTCCCACACCTGGACTAAAGCATCCCCCAACTCCTGGACAGTCTGTGATGCAATGTGGCGTTGGTGGATGGAGCGAGACATGATGTCCCAGATGTGCTCAATTGGATTCAGGTCTGGGGAACGGGCGGGCCAGTCCATAGCATCAATGCCATCATCTCGCAGGAACTGCTGACACACTCCAGCCACATGAGGTCTACCATTGTCATGCATTAGGAGGAACTCAGGGCCAACCGCACCAGCATATGGTCTCACAAGGGGTTGGAGGATCTCATCTCGGTACCTAATGGCAGTCAGGCTACCTCTGGCGAGCACATGGAGGGCTGTGCGGCCCCCTAAAGAAATGCCACCCCACACCAAACCGGTCATGCTGGAGGATGTTGCAGGCAGCAGAACATTCTCCACGGTGTCTCCAGACCCTGTCACGTCTGTCACATGTGCTCAGGGTGAACCTGCTTTCATCTGTGAAGAGCACAGGGCGCCAGTGGTGAATTTGCCAATCTTGGTGTTCTCTGGCAAATGCCAACGTCCTGCACAGTGTTGGGCTGTAAGCACAACCCCCACCTGTGGAGATCAGGCCCTCATACCACCCTCATGGAGTCTGTTTCTGACCGTTTGAGCAGCCACATGCACATTTGTGGCCCGCTGGAGGTCATTTTGCAGGACTTTGGCAGTGCTCCTCCTGTCCCTCCTTGCACAAAGGCAGAGGTAGCGGTCCTGATGCTGGGTTGTTGCCCTCCTACGGCCTCCTCCATGTCTCCTGATGTACTGGCCTGTCTTCTGGTAGCACCTCCATGCTCTGGACACTACGCTGACAGACACAGCAAACCTTCTTGCCACAGCTCGCATTGATGTGCCATCCTGGATGAGCTGCACTACCTGAGCCACTCGTGTGGGTTGTAGACTCCGTCTCATGCTACCACTAGAGTGAAAGCACTGCCAGCATTCAAAAGTGACCAAACCATCAGCCAGAAAGCACAGGAACTGAGAAGTGGTCTGTGGTCACCACCTGCAGAACCTCTCCTTCATTGGGGATGTCTTGCTAACTGCCTCTGCTTTCTACCTGTTGTCTATTCCATTTGCACAACAGCATGTGAAATTGATTGTCAATCAGTGTTGCTACCTAAGTGGACAGTTTGATTTCACAGAAGTGTGACTGACTTGGAGTTACATTGTGTTGTTTAAGTGTTCCCTTTATTTTTTGAGCAGTGTAGTTGTTAGATTATTGTTATTAACTTTTAAGGTGACAATTAAAAAGTGACTATATTGTGATAAATCATTATTATTAATTAAAGAGGAGCTAACTAAATGATGTATAAGATAAAGGGCTGGTGCACTCAAATTAGTAATTAAAGGGGAAATTTTTCGAATTATTTGAATTAAGATGAAACTTTTGGAATAATAAAATAAGAATATGCGATGAAATTGCAAATGTGACAGATACAAGTATAAAGTATAATGAATATGAAGATATGAGAATTATTTAAAGTAAAAAGAAATAAGTTAAGAAATGAATAGAAAATTTAGAAAATAAGTTTGAGGAATATAAGAATATCTGAGAAAATTTACAGAAAATATGAAATGCAATGATATGAAACTGAATGGAATAGATGAATATGTAACCAAGGTCGTGTTTGTATGCAAATGTGAAAACCTGGAACCATGCTGTTCATTAAGAGATGTTTTTTATAACATCTTTTATATTTTATCAAATAAAAAAAAAAAAAAAAAAACATTTACAAAAAAAAGTTACTATGTATCTGATAAAAGTGGCTTATGACCATTTTTCACATTTACGACCGTTGCAGCATCTCTACAATCACGTGATCAAAATTCAGATGCTTGGCAACTGACTCGTATTTACGACGGTTGGAGTGTCTCCCCGGTCATGTGATCAGTGATCTTCCAACAAGGGGGGGGAACCAACGGGGACAACCAGATTCACTTAACAACCAGGTGACTAGCTTAATAACTGCAATGATTCACTAAACAGTCGTGGCAAGAAAAGTCGTAAAACGGGGCAAACTCAGTTAACAAATGTGTTTCACCTCAGCAACGTAAATTTTGGCCTCAATTGTGGTCATAACTTGAAGACTCTCTGTACATTTCATTTGTCAGGATTCCGACAATTATCCCCCAATTAAATCATGAGTCTCGAGCCAAACTTCCAAAACTTAAAGAAGATTTATTAGTACTAAACATGTCCGGCGCTGCCTGGTTGTAGCCGACTCTGAGACACATCATTCATTGTCACCCTTGACCATGGTTTCCCCCCCTGCACCTCCTGGGTGTATCCTAATTCATAGTCTCCAATGGGACACATCCATAGCCCAGAGTCACCAATCATGCTCTCCAGTTAGAATTTTGCGGGGCAGAAACTTCAGTCACCTAGTTCCTATCTTTGAAAACATTTATGGAATGCGCTTTTGGTTTGCAAGCTGCTGCACTGTTCCCCCCTCCCTTTCTGTTGGCATCTCTAAAAAAAAACCAGAGAAACATTTTATGAGTTGACATCAAGGTTGATTCAGGTATCCGTCCTCCTGAGGTCGGTAAAAGGAAGACCCAGATTGTTGGGGGGGGGGATATATTCTGACTCTGTAAACCGCTTAGAGCAGGGTTGTCAAACTGGTGGCCCGCGGCCGGATGCATCACAGGCAGGCCACGCCTGCCCCAGACCCGCGAAAGGAAAAAACGACACGAAAAGGAAAAATGATGTCAGGGTTCCGGCGATTGCCCTAATTGAATCATGAGCCTCGAGCCAAGCTTTAAAAGAATCCAAAGGATTTATTAGGAGCAACATGTCAGCATGGACCTAAATGAATCCAATTCTGGCAGAGGTAATTTGTAGTCACCTGTGACCCTGTTTCCCCCTCCCCGCTGGGTGTGTCATCAATCACATTCTCCAATGAAGGATTTTCGGGGGCAGAAGATACGGTAGCCCAGCTACAATCTTTGTAGCATAAGCATGGAATGTATTTCTGGTTCTAAACTGCTGTACTGTTTCTTTAGACTTTCTACCCCCCCTACCTTGTTTATGGCAACTCAAAAACAGGCATAGGAATGCTTTACGAGTTGACACATGACACCCATAGCTTAGAGTCCTGTAAAAACACTATGAAGCAGTAGTATATGAGTCTAAGCTAAGTTATGAGCCGCGATGGCGCAGTGGTTAGAATGCGATACTGCAGGTTATTTCTGCGAACTGCCGGCTGACAACAATTTGGCAATTCGATTCTCACTGGCTCAAGGTTGACTCGGCCTTCCATCCTTCCGAGGTGGGTAAAATGAGGATCCAGATGGTTGGGCTCTGTAAACCGCTTACAGAGGGCTGTAGAGCACTGTGTAGAGGTATATAAGTCTAAGTGCTATTGCTATGTAAAGGTAAAGGTTCCCCTCGCACATCCGTGCTAGCTGTTCCCGGCTCTAGGGGGCGGTGCTCATTCTCCGTTACAAAGCCGCAGAGCCAGCGCTCTCCGAAGCCATCTCCATGGTCATGTGGCCGGCATGACGAAACGCCAAAGGCGCCCGGAACGCTGTTCCCTTCCCACCAAAGGGATCCCTATTTTTCTACTTCCATTTTTTACGTGCTTTCGAACTGCTGGGTTTGCAGAAGCTAGGACAAGGAACGGGAGCTCACTCCATTCCGTGGCACTAGGGATTCGAACCGCCTTCAAACTGCCGACCTTTCTGATTGACAAGCTCGGCGTCTTAACCACTGAGCCACCACGTCCCTAGACCAGTGGTTTGCTTATAGTGGGGTTTTGTCATCCAACACAATTATGTGACTAGGGGAAGCACAATGCAGCTGTTGTGCAACGAGCCCGTTGATAGATAGATGATAGATAGATGATAGATAGATAGGTAGGTAGGTAGGTAGGTAGGTAGGTAGGTAGGTAGATAGATAGATAGATAGATCGATAGATGATAGGTAGATAGATAGATAGGTAGGTAGGTAGATAGATAGATAGATAGATAGGTAGGTAGATAGATGGATGATAGATAGATGATAGATGATAGATAGGTAGGTAGGTAGGTAGGTAGGTGGGTAGGTAGGTAGATAGATAGATAGATAGATAGATAGATAGATAGAGATAGATAGATGGATGATAGGTAGATAGGTAGATAGATAGATGATAGATGATAGATAGATAGATAGATAGATAGATAGATAGATAGATGATGATAGATAGATAGATAGATAGATAGGTAGATAGATAGATAGATAGATAGATGGATGATAGATATAGATGATAGATGATAGATAGGTAGGTAGGTAGGTAGGTAGGTAGGTAGATAGATAGATGATAGGTAGATAGGTAGATAGATAAATAGATGATAGATGATAGATAGATAGATAGATAGATAGATAGATAGATAGATAGATGAGGTCCCTTTTTAGATAAATTCTAAATTAAGGGCTGAGTTTAGATGCTAAAACGAATGTTTTTATGAAAAGAACAAAGCTTTCCCCTTATTATACCGTGAAGGTTGCAAACTAATTTTTATCATTTGGAGAAGGAAGTTTCAAAGCTTCTCTTTAAGACCTTGTTTGTTTTACGGACAAACATCTGTATAATCCTTTATCCAAAGGAATGTCCCCTTTTTACCAGAAAAGTCTAAATTATGCTGTTCTCTTTGCTCTCCAACCGGGTGGATTGAAAGAAAAGTTGAAAGGAGGTGAAACTATGGGAATGTATGAATGGGCTGAAGCTTAACAAAGACTCCATGCCAGCCTAGTGTGAGCAGAGCACAGAATGGCAGGATTGTATCTGATTGGCTTACACCATTCTTCTGGACAGGGATTGGCTCCTTTCCCAAGGAGGCGGGTCCCACATTTTCCCCCTTAAAAAGAAAAACAGAACCGAGAGGATATGGGGGGGAAAAAAACTTCTATAGATCTGAAAAGGACACTGACATTCTGGTTTGGTTCTGCAACCCAACAGGACAGACACAGACTCCAGAGAGGAATTAGGACTGCAGAAAAACCCAATGGCTACCCACCTGCCTTCCATGGAGGACTTGTATATCTTGCACGAGTCACAAAGAGGGCTGTGAAAATATCTACAGACCCCTCACATCCCGGACATAAACTGTTTCAACTCCTACCCTCAAAATGATGCTATAGAGCCCTGCACATCAGAACAAGTAGACACAAGGACACCTTTTCCCCAATGGCATCACTCTGTTAAACCACTAATTCCAACAACACTGTCAACTTATTGACTAAGACTGCACTACTATTACTATTAATCTTCTCATCACTCCTTATCACCCATCCCCTCCCACTTGGGACTGTAACTTTATCACTTGTATCCTTACGATTTATATGGACTGTTTCCTAGGATGACTTGATGGCTTACTGTACCCTATGACTGTCATTAAGTGCTGTACGTGATTATTCTCGACTCCTGACAAATGTATTTTTTATGTACACTGAGAGCATTTACACCAAGACAAATTCCTTGTGTGTCCAATCGCACTTGGCCAATAAAGAATTCTATTCTGTTCTGTTTTGTTCTGTTCTATTCTATTCTGCTCTATTCTATTCTTAAAAAGTTGGAAAAGGAGAAAGGGAGAAGAGAGCGCTAACTTTTCAAGATCAGGAAGAAAGTGTTGTACCTGATGATTCTCGACTCTTGACGAATGTCTCTTTTCTTTTATGGACACTGGGAACATTTGCACCAAGAAAAAAAATTCCTTGTGTGTCCAATCAAACTTGGCCAATAAATAATTTTATTCCATTCATTCTCTTTCAATATTATTTTACTCTCAAAAATCTTTCCAAGGATTCGTAGTCTCTTGCCTTTCCTTCTCTTTTTTGACTGAACCTCCTGCAGGTTTTCAGCTATCCCATTGGGAATACAGGTGGTCCTCCACTTACAACCATTCATTTAGTGACCGTTCAAGTTACAACGGGACTGTGGGGGGAAAATGAGTGATGACTGTTTTTCACGCTTACAACCGTTGCAGCATCCCTGCGCTCACTTGATCAAAGTTCAGGTGCTTGGCAACTGACTCGCATTTATGACGGTTTCCCGGGGTCCCCCTTTTGCGACCTTCTGACAAGCAAAGTCAACGGGGAAGGCAGGCTCACTTAACAACCGGGGTTGCTAATTTATCTGCTGCAGCGATTCACTTAACACCTGTGGAAAGAATGGTGGTAAAATCAGGTAAAATTCACTTACAAATGTCTCACTTAGCAACATAACATTTGGGGCTCCATTGTGGTCACAGGTCCAGGACTACCTGTGTGAAAATCCAAATTAAGGTATTCCAGAAGGAAGCAGACTCTCTTGGCCCATGGGCCCTCTCACAAAGGAGGCCATCACCTATTTTTGACAATTCCTCTGCTCAACTGCTTTTACCATTAGAAGTTTTTCCCCCCCTAATATGATCAGAAGCTGCCTTGTGGTTTAAATATAGAGGTACTCTTCTGACCTCAGCTTCCCCAAAAAGCACTAAGCCGACTCTTTGTCCCGGCAAAACCCCTTTTATTAAACGAAGGTGAATTTCTTGCGTTCACCTTCAGCCAAAGGCCTGGCCAACGGTCTTTCAAGGGTGTAATTAGGAGCACAGACCTTATCTAGCTTGGAGAGCTGCCAAGTAACTATTTCCAAACGCAGTGCTGACAAGGAAGGGCTCGGTAAAGAGTCTATGAGATGCACAGACGGATCTTCACACGGCTGCAACGAACGAATTGTTTCCTGCAAAAGCCCCCTCCCCTTTTGCTCCTCTTTTAATCTCTATGGAAGGGGCCGTTCGACCGTCCACCTGTGGCCTTACTCCTGAGTCAACCCTTGTTCCTTAACTGTTCCCTTCTCCTGGCAGCTCTGCACATGCGCACACTGGGAATAGGCTCCAGCTGTTCTTCTGCCCCGCTGAATTCCAACTCCAAAGGCAGCTGATAACTGTCGGGCGGCCCTGGCCCCATCTCTGCCTCCGACACAGAGCCCTTGTCCGAGCCTTCCTCAGCCTCCAGGACGGGCCCAGGTTCCTCCCCAACCTCCTCACTACTGTCTGACTCCACTGCCAGCTCTGCTGGCCGCTGGTGGGTCACAACAGGTAGCCCTCAACGTAGGACCATAATTGAGATTTATGTTGCTAAGCGAGATATCGTTAAGTGAGTTTTGCTCCCATTTTATGACCCTTCTCGCTATGTTGTTAAGTGAATAACTTGCAGCCATTCAGTTAGTAACACAGTTGTAAAGCGAATCTGGATTCCCCATGGACTTTGCTGGCCAGAAGGGGATCACATGATCCCAGGACATTGCAAGCGTCATTAAACATGAACCGGTTACCGAGTTTTGATCATGTGCCCACGGGGAAGCTGCAAAGGTCGGTTGTAAGTATGAAAAACGATCAAAAGTGCCTTTTTTCAATGCTGTTTGTAAGTTTGAACTGTCAGTAAATGAATGTTTGTAAGTTGAGGACTAGCTATATATTATTATAGAAGAGAACATTGGTAGCTCAGGGGGGAACATCTATCAATGTGGTTGCTAGGAGTCCTAAAACAACTCGATGGGACATAGTCCAAAAATATGGACTTCTTCTATGTGCGGAAAATTTTACATTGCAAAAACTGGAGGTTTTTAGAGAGTTGAAGATGAAGATTTGAGTGACATCACAAATTGAAGAAAGAAAGAAAGAAAGAAAGAAAGAAAGAAAGAAAGAAAGAAAGAAAGAAAGAAAGAAAGAAAGAAAGAAAGAAAAGGAAGACTGAAAAGAAAGAAAAAGAAAAAAGGAAAGGAAGGAAGAGAGGAAGGAAGGAAAGGAGGGAGGGGAAGAAAGGAAGATAGGAAAGAAGGAAAAGAAAGGAACAAAGAAAGAAAGAAAGAAAGAAAGAAAGAAAGAAAAGAAAGGAAGGAGACAAGAAAGAAAGAAAGAAAGAAAGAAAGAAAGAAAGAAAGAAAGAAAGAAAGAAAGACTGAAAAGAAAGAAAAAGAAAGAAGGAAAGGAAGGAAGGGAAGAGAGGAAGACAGGAAGAAAAGAAAGAAGGAAAGGAAGGAAGAGAGGAAGGAAGGAAGGAAGGAGGGAGGGAAGAAAGGAAGATAGGAAAGAAAGAAAAAGAAAGGAACAAAGAAAGAAAGAAAGAAAGAAAGAAAGAAAGAAAGAAAGAAAGAAAGAAAGAAAGAAAGAAAGAAAGAAAGAAAGAAAGAAAGAAAGAAAGAAAGAAAGAAAGAAAAAGAAAAGAAAGATCTGGTCCAACAGGATGAAAGATAACCAAACTATTTGGAGGATCCGATTCTGGAACTCTCTGGATGAAATGACCTAAGGGAAGGAGTCAAGTTTGAAGGATGGTTCAATTTCTTTTCTTCATTTCCCGTGACTCTTTCCATTTTTGTCCAGGTTGCAAAAAAGAAGATCGAACAATAACTGGAAAAGTTGTGCCCCCCCAGGATCACCTTTTAGCACGATCCCCAACAATTAATTGTTGCACCTGCAACAACAAAGCCTTCGGAGAGGCTTTTGAACTCTGTTTTGGCAAGCAAACGTGTATTTGACAATTGCAATGTGAAGGGAAGCCAACACTGTTTTATTATGACTCTTAAATTCCCCTCTCCGCTTCTCCGAGACTCGGGTAGCCTTTTCAAAAGAAATAATCTCAGACTGAAGTCATGCGAGAGGCATACAAGCGAATCCATTTTTCAGCTGAAGCTTTTTCCTGCAAAAAAAAGTGATTGCTAACAAGACAACCTTTGCAAATTAGATCCGATGGCCTGCTGTAATTTGAAAAAGTGCCAATATCCTTTTTTTTTTAAATACTTCAGAAAGTTTAATAAAATAGCTCTTTATCTTTTCTTCCTTCTCTGCATGCGTATTCAATGTTTATGTATTTTTAATACCTTTAAATTAAACCACATACCTATGATTTAATGGAAGGGTAAAGCGCTGAATAAATAAATCTCATAAAATCTTTCTGCTTTTTGTCATGGTTAACTTCAGTTATTAGGTGGGTTAAAGAATAAATAAAATATGGAGCAAGAAAGCTCTGAATTTCACAAAGAATTGTAACTCCCCATTTGTGGGAGAGCATTAAAGATTCATACAGGAGTCCAAGGAATCTATTAAAAGTGCTGCATAAAATGAACTCGAGACATTTAACTCTTGCAAGCTCGGTCTCTCTACCTCGATCTATCTTGAAGTTTGTTTTCACGCCTAAACATGGATTAATTTTCAATCGATCGTCTTTTTGTAAGCTGCCATTCTATCAGTAATAGGGTTTGTGGTGTACAGTGTCTTTGTGTCTTATGGTGCAGGTAGTCCTTGTTGTGGTTCACTGGCAGCAGGTGTGGACGGCTGAGGTCTCAGAGAGCGAGGACTCGGATGAGGGGCCTGCGTGTGATGCAGGGATGGGGCCAGGACCATCAGGGAGTGGAGCGCTGCCTTCGGAGATTGTGGAGGCTGGCAGCAATGAGGAAGAGGCCCCCGAGGAGCCTGTGCCCAATGCGCATGCGTGCAGGGCGGCTCGAAGGGAAGAGCAGCTGCAGCAGCACGAGCGACTCGGGAGTAAGGCTGCAAGGTGATGGCCCCTCCCTTAAGGGATAAAAGCCAGCTGAGAAACTGGAGTTCTTTGCAGGAAGCAAAGACGTTTTTGCACTTAAGCCTTGTGGACGTTCGGACTCTCTTAGTTTGTGTTTGGAGACTCTTTGTGTTTGGAATATTTCTTAGCAACTTTATCTAGTGTTCTTGGCAGCCTTGCACCACCTTGGCAAGGCTTGTTCTTATTAGTTTGAAACAGCCTTTTCACCGGGAAGGAACGGAATTCGTAGAGAACCATTAAAAGGTTTTGCTGTTACCTCCGTTTCGTGTTTGTTTCCTTGGAACAAGGTTTGGGTCAAGAACAGTCCTCAACTTATGATGGCAACGTAGGCCAAAATTTCTGTTGCTAAGCAAGGCATCAAGCAGCTTCCGCTTTCACCTTTCAGCCCCAATCCGGGGCCTTCGCAGGCAGTTGCTTTTGCGACAAACTATTTTTGTGTTGAATTTTTTTTATGCTTACCGACAAAGAAATAAAGGGGGGGCTAGTATAGATCTATTTCAAGCTACTTAGGATGTGGCTAGCTGAGGGGTTGTCAAACTCAAGGCCTGCGGGCCCGATTCAGCCAGCGGGGTGTTTAAATCTGCCCACAGAGCCGGCCTGGAAATAGCAAAGGACTGACCCATAGAGCCTCTGGCAGCCAGAGCATAGGTGAGGCTGACGTGGCCTTCTGCGCCCCATGGACGGCTTCCTACAGCACTTTTCTGGCCAAAACAGGACATTTGGGGGGGGGGGAATGTGAGAAAGGTCATAAAATTGAGCAAAAGTTGAGAGAGAGAGAGAGAGGACGGAGGGACGAAGGGAGGGAGAGAACAGCCCCCAGGTCTGGAGGTGGCTGATGAGGAAGAGGAGGAACAGCTGGGTCCAGTGCCTGATGCACGAATGCGCAGAAGGCAGAGGAGAGGAGAGCAGTGGAAATCTATGAGCTGGACCTTGGGATAGAAGAGCCACCACTGCTGGCGAAGCTCCACCCGGGCTCTGGGGATCAAAGGCAGCGGGTGGAGATGGATATAGGTATGGCAGACAACTATTCATCTTCCAGACAGACGGACGGACTTGTTCGCCTGCGAGAGAAACGTTTTGCCAGGGCTGCCGGCGCTCCTAATAAAGGAATCTTTTGAGTTGACGTCAGAGGGCTTGTCGCGTTTGGGGAGCAAGGTCAGAACATCCCTAAAGAAACTGTTGTAAGTCGAGGACTACTTGTGTCTTCTGCCCGATCGCCATTTTGGGGGGGAAATCCATGGGCAAGCTTTTATCATCCTTTTAGGGCTAACTGCTGGCAAAGTCCCAGGATAAGGCGACACTGTCCGATCAGAAAACATCTGTTTTGTAACCCTCCTCATGAGTGAAAACAGGATGTTGCTTATCAATTACACAGGAAATGCTTTTTTGCCCTGAATTCTAAACTCCCTGCTTGGTAACCGAAGAACTCTGAATTTCTGTGAAATCTGCTGTGCGGAACACGGTGCCTGGATCAGGGTGTGTGGGAGTCTACGGATGTTGGGAACATAGCTAAGTTTATTCTAAAATATGCTGCAAGTTTGCAATGGAACAAAAAAAAAACACGTTTTTTAAAATTTTTATATTAGATCTTTTTTTAACCCAACTGTATTACTTTTATACATAACTCAAGGTGAAGAATATTCCTAATAACCTTCCTCTTATTTTCCCCATAACAACAATCCTGTGGGGTGAGATGGGTTGGGCTAAGAAGAGAATATCCCAAAGTCACCGTCACCTAATGATTGGCCTGAAGGAATTCAGACAGCTTTCATGCCTAAGGCGGGACTAGAACTCACCGTCTCCTGGTGATTGGCCCAAAGTCACCCAGCCGGCTTTCATGTCTAAGGCGGGACTAGAACTCACCGTCTCCTGGTGATTGGCCCAAAGTCACCCAGTTGGCTTTCATGCCTAAGGAGGGACTAGAACTCCCAGTCTCCTGGTGATTGGCCCAAAGTCACCCAACCCGCTTTCATGCCTAAGGCGGGACTAGAACTCACCATCTCCTGGTGATTGGCCCAAAGTCACCCAGCTGGCTTTCATGGCTATGGTGGGACTAGAACTCCCTGTCTCCTGGTGATTGGCCCAGTGTCACCCAGCCGTCTTTCATGCCTAAGGCGAGACTAGAACTCACCGTCTCCTGGTGATTGGCCCAAAGTCACCCAGCCGGCTCTCATGCCTAAGGCGGGACTAGAACTCCTGTCTCCTGGTGATTGGCCCAAAGTCACCCAGCCGTCTTTCATGCCTAAGGCGGGACTAGAACTCACCGTCTCCTGGTGATTGGCCCAAAGTCACCCAGCTGGCTTTCCTGGCTATGGTGGGACTAGAACTCCCTGTCTCCTGGTGATTGGCCCAGTGTCACCCAGCCGTCTTTCATGCCTAAGGCGAGACTAGAACTCACTGTCTCCTGGTGATTGGCCCAAAGTCACCCAGCCGTCTTTCATGCCTAAGGCGGACTAGAACTCACCGTCTCCTGGTGATTGGCCCAAAGTCACCCAGCCAGCTCTCATGCCTAAGGCGGGACTAGAACTCACCGTCTCCTGGTGATTGGCCCAAAGTCACCCAGCCGCCTTTCATGCCTAAGGCGAGACTAGAACTCACCATCTCCTGGTGATTGGCCCAAAGTCACAAGCTGGCTTTCATGGCTATGGTGGGACTAGAACTCTCTGTCTCCTGGTGATTGGCCCAGTGTCACCCAGCCGTCTTTCATGCCTAAGGCGAGACTAGAACTCACCGTCTCCTGGTGATTGGCCCAAAGTCACCCAGCCGCCTTTCATGCCTAAGGCGAGACTAGAACTCACCGTCTCCTGGTGATTGGCCCAAAGTCACCCAGCTGGCTTTCATGGCTATGGTGGGACTAGAACTCCCTGTCTCCTGGTGATTGGCCCAAAGTCACCCAGCCGTCTTTCATGCCTAAGGCGAGACTAGAACTCACCGTCTCCTGGTGATTGGCCCAAAGTCACCCAGCCGCCTTTCATGCCTAAGGCGAGACTAGAACTCACCGTCTCCTGGTGATTGGCCCAAAGTCACAAGCTGGCTTTCATGGCTATGGTGGGACTAGAACTCCCTGTCTCCTGGTGATTGGCCCAGTGTCACCCAGCCGTTTTCATGCCTAAGGCGAGACTAGAACTCACCGTCTCCTGGTGATTGGCCCAAAGTCACCCAGCCGTCTTTCATGCCTAAGGCGGGACTAGAACTCACCGTCTCCTGGTGATTGGCCCAAAGTCACCCAGCCGGCTCTCATGCCTAAGGCGGGACTAGAACTCACCGTCTCCTGGTGATTGGCCCAAAGTCACCCAGCCGGCTCTCATGCCTAAGGCGGGACTAGAACTCACCGTCTCCTGGTGATTGGCCCAAAGTCACCCAGCCGCCTTTCATGCCTAAGGCGGGACTAGAACTCACCGCCTCCTGGTGATTGGCCCAAAGTCACAAGCTGGCTTTCTTGCCTAAGGTGGGATTAGAACTCAAGATCTCAGGCTTTCTAGCCTGGTGCCTTAACCACTAGTTCTAACTTGCTCTCTGTATTTTACATTATACTGTATATTAGAATTCTGCAATCCACCTAACAGGAAAATGTATTATTTAAGAGGGGTTTTATAACAGCCTCGGAAGAGCCTTATATGCAGTAAGCATTTGAATTAGCCAAATATGTATTTATGATAATATATAGCAGTGTTTCTCAACCTTGGCAGTTTTTTGAGATCTTTGGCTTTCAACTCCCAGAATTCCCCAGCCAGCCTGATGTAGGAAATAATATTCAAACAACAGTTAAAATTTACAATGTTTCCTACTGCAGATCCTAAACCCAGTTCTGCAGATCCCTTCAAATTCCATAAGAAGTTAATTAGATCCCAAGAGATTAAAAGGGGTTAGAAAAAAAAACCCTCTCAAGCCAATTATCTATCCCAAGAGCTTTTCCTCTTGATCGGGGTTTCCAATATATTTTTCCCCTTTTGGCAAACCAGTTTTGTGTCCTGAAAAGTCTGGAAACCCCTAGATTTCCCATGTAACCTGAATTTCCCGTTCAAGATCTGGCACCAGTGCCCCAGAGCCATCGCTTTGACAACATCACACGTGTCATCTAAATTGGAAGGCAGTTTTTAACAGGTCCAAACTCTTTTCTGTGTTTGTAGGAAATTTTCACAGTTAAATACTTGGGAAAACCAAGGAACGTTTGGCAAGGATTGCATGCCAAGGATTGCCTGCCAGAACCAATACAAAGAAACACTGTCTTTAATCCAAAATTACACTTCGGATGGAATTTAAATGAGGAATGAAGGCATGGTCCACCTCAAGATATTTGAGCTTGCCCGGACATTAAGGAAGTTTTCCACTAAGAGGCTCTAACCTTTCAGCGTTTTTGAATCTATTTGCAGATATGAATGTATGCTAATTAGAGAGCTTAATTAGCCGGTTTGGCCCAGTGATTAAGGCACCAGGCTAGAAAGCTGGAGATCATGAATTCAAGCCATGTCTTAGTCATGTAAGCAAGCTGGGTGACTTTGGGCCAATCACCAGGAGACGGTGAGTTCTAGTCCCGCCTTAGGCATGTAAGCAAGCTGGGTGACTTTGGGCCAATCACCAGGAGACTGGGAGTTCTAGTCCCGCCTTAGGCATGAAAGATGGCTGGGTGACTTTGGGCCAATCACCAGGAGACGGGGAGTTCTAGTCCTGCCTTAGGCATGAAAGATGGCTGGGTGACTTTGGGCCAATCACCAGGAGACGGGGAGTTCTAGTCCCACCTTAGGCATGAAAGATGGCTGGGTGACTTTGGGCCAATCACCAGGAGACTGGGAGTTCTAGTCCCGCCTTAGGCATGAAAGATGGCTGGGTGACTTTGGGCCAATCACCAGGAGACTGGGAGTTCTAGTCCCGCCTTAGGCATGAAAGATGGCTGGGTGACTTTGGGCCAATCACCAGGAGACTGGGAGTTCTAGTCCCGCCTTAGGCATGAAAGATGGCTGGGTGACTTTGGGCCAATCACCAGGAGACTGGGAGTTCTAGTCCCGCCTTAGGCATGAAAGATGGCTGGGTGACTTTGGGCCAATCACCAGGAGACTGGGAGTTCTAGTCCCACCTTAGGCACGAAAGTTGCTTGCGTGACTTTGAGCCAATCAGGAGAAAGTGAGTTCTAGTCCCATTTTAGGCGTGAAAACCGGCTGGGTACTTTGGGCCAATCACCAGGAGACTGGGAGTTCTAGTCCCGCCTTAGGCAGGAAAGCCGGCTGGGTGACTTTGGGCCAATCACCAGGAGACGGTGAGTTCTAGTCCCACCTTAGGCATGAAAGATGGCTGGGTGACTTTGGGCCAATCACCAGGAGACTGGGAGTTCTAGTCCCGCCTTAGGCATGAAAGATGGCTGGGTGACTTTGGGCCAATCACCAGGAGACTGGGAGTTCTAGTCCCACCTTAGGCACGAAAGTTGCTTGCGTGACTTTGAGCCAATCAGGAGAAAGTGAGTTCTAGTCCCATTTTAGGCGTGAAAACCGGCTGGGTACTTTGGGCCAATCACCAGGAGACTGGGAGTTCTAGTCCCGCCTTAGGCAGGAAAGCCGGCTGGGTGACTTTGGGCCAATCACCAGGAGACGGTGAGTTCTAGTCCCACCTTAGGCATGAAAGATGGCTGGGTGACTTTGGGCCAATCACCAGGAGATGGGGAGTTCTAGTCCCGCCTTAGGCATGAAAGCCGGCTGGGTGACTTTGAGCCAATCACCAGGAGACGGTGAGTTCTAGTCCCACCTTAGGCATGAAAGATGGCTGGGTGACTTTGGGCCAATCACCAGGAGATGGGGAGTTCTAGTCCCGCCTTAGGCATGAAAGCCGGCTGGGTGACTTTGGGCCAATCACCAGGAGACGGTGAGTTCTAGTCCCACCTTAGGCATGAAAGATGGCTGGGTGACTTTGGGCCAATCACCAGGAGATGGTGAGTTCTAGTCCCGCCTTAGGCATGAAAGCCAGCTGGGTAACTGGGATGTCATGCTGGCTGGGGAATTCTGGGAATTGAAGTCCACAAGTCTTTAAAAGTTGCCCGAATTGGATACCCCTATGTTAAACGAAGAGGAGAAAGGTTTGAGTCTTGTAAGCACCCCACAGGTGGTGTGGGAAATGAAAAATAAAGAGGGAAGACGGTATCATAGAAAAGAGGAATGGAGGTGACTTGATCTCAGGGTTTTTTTTGAAGACTAGAACTAAGAGTTTGACTTTGCAAGGGGACAGATTGCAGAACACTGACACAGATCGATGATTTAACATTTAGAATAATACTCCCGAGCAGATTTTGGTTAAATATATGGAAAGTTCTCCAACACTTACAAGCTGTTCAACAGTGTGACAGATTTAATTTGGAGGTGGTGGTAAGTGGCCCTTTGCGGAGACATTTAAAGGGAAACATAAAGAATGGGCTCTAGTGAGAACATTCATGTACCAAGCAGGGAGTTTATTTGGAATAATGGCCTCCAAGATTTACATTTCAATTATAAAAATCGAAACTCTTATGGGAAATAAATCCTTACAGACCCAAAGATGCTTCAATTTGGACTTTTTCATTGTTGTTGTTTTTACTCTTAAAAGAACTGCAGAAATGCTGAAAAAAGGAAGTCTAATTACCTTTTGAAAAAAAGCACTTTGGGGGCAACCATGATCTGGATCAGGGGTCTCCAACCTTGGCCACTTTAAGACTTGTGGACTTCAACTCCCAGAATTCCTCAGCCAGCTTTGCTGAGGAATTCTGGGAGTTGAAGTCCACAAGTCTTAAAATGGCCAAGGTTGGAGACCCCTGATCTGGATGGCTGAGAATCTCCGCAGACGAAACACTGAGTTTTAAGATGTATGGGTGTTGACATCCAAAATCCCAGAAGATCCCAAATCCATGATGGCGAACCTATGGCACATGTGCCACAGGTGGCATGCAGAGGCATTTGTGCCAGCAGGCAAGCTGCAGGCAAACTTACTTCACTGCGCATGTGAACACCTCACAGCTGATTTTCTCGCCAGTTTGAGGCCTTTTTCTGCCTCCCAAAGGATTTTGGGGGAAAACAGGAAGTGATAAACGGGCCTAGAGTTTTCGGCCTGCAAAGCCTGCAGAAGCCTTCCTCAAGCTTTTGGGAGGCAGAAAAAGGCCTCAAACTGGTCGAATCAGTTGTGAAGCGCAATGCAGATAGGGGGGCAGCAGGGGTGGGATTGCGCGCACATGCGTAGGGGACGTGGGGAGGGGGCATGCATTACCTTCTGGGTGCTGGCACGCAAGTGCGAGCGTACAAAAGCGTGTACAATTTTTGGCACAGGAGCCCCAAAAGGTTAGCCACCACTGTCCCAAATTTTTTATTTTTTATTTTATTTTTATTTGTCGATTGCTTACAAGATAATAGGTATAAGTATAAACATAGTTTTGAATACATGAGATGGATACGTATAAGAAAAAGAAACAATAGGACAGGGATGGTAGGCATGATTGGTGCGCTTATGCACGCCCTCTCTTAGGAAAGGGGTGAGGTCAATAGTAGACAGTCTTAGGTTAAAGTTTTTGGGGAAGAAACCACAGAGTCAGGTAGAGGATTCCAGACATTGACCACTCTGTTGCTGAAGTCGTATTTCCTGCAATCAAGTTTGGAGCGGTTTTACCTTGAGTTTGTATCTATTGTTTGCTCTTGTATTGTTATGGTTGAAGCTAAAGTATTCATTGATAGGTAAGTCATTACAATGTATGATTTTATATACTATACTTAGATCAGACCGAAGACGGTGTAGTTCTAGGTTTTCTAGGTCTAGAATTTTGAGTTTGGTGGCATAAGGTATTCTGCAACGAGTAGAGGAGCGGAGAACTCTTCTTGTGAAATATATCTGGACTTTCTCAACTGTGTTAATATCAGATACGTAATGTGGGTTCCAGACTGATGAGCTGTATTCGAGTATTGGTCTAGCAAATGTTTTGTATGCTCTAGTTAGTAGTGTGATATTACCAGAGAAAAAGCTACGTAGGATTAGGTTAACAACTCTTAATGCCTTTTTGGCTATGTAGTTACAATGGGCTCCAGCGCTTAGATCATTAGAGATGAGAACTCCAAGATCCTTTACAGAGTTTGGATCATCAAAAGGTCTTGACTATTCAGCTTGTATTTTATTTTCTGATTTTTTTTGCCAATATGTAAGACAGAGCATTTATTAGTTGAGATTTGAAGTTGCCATTTGTTTGACTTATTCTGATACATAGTCAAAGTCTTTTTGAAGGGTAGCAGTATTGTCTGTGGTGTTGAATAGCTGTTGGGTTCATAACATATGAATAATATGTTGGGTTCATAACAATCCTGATAATGACCGGGATATGATAATCACTACCATAAACCGGTGTGATAGTATAAAGCCATTATTGAATGAATGAGTGAATGAATGAATGAATGAATGAATGAATGAATGAATGAATGAACCATTTGCCTCTTAAGATGATAAACACAGGATGAATCCGCTCAAATTCATACCTCTTGTTCATCTGAAAAGCATGAACTTGAACTAATTTTTTAAGGGATATATGCCTTATACTTTTTAAAATAAAAATAAATTAAATTAAATCTTTTATTAAGCATATATTCTGTTTCTGGTTTTTATTTGCTACCCCTGAATTATATAAACATAGCTCAGAAGCATAAACATTTCCTCGTATTTCAGAAAGCTTGTCAGACATGACTGTTAGTCTCGGCATATCCTTTTGAACACTTGATAGCCATTAAACATTATTACTTGGAATCCTACTTGTGTTACACCTTGTGCAGGAATGAAGATAGACTACTGATCGCTGCAACAGATCCCTGCATTTTAGATCCTTAACTTAGCAGGTCAAGAGAGAGTGTGTAAAATGTCCTGTTAACAGGTACAGGTTAAGTTGGTTGTAGCCATGATCCATATCCTAAAGAAAAGCAATGCAAACCAACTATGAGCAACTTTTGCTGGTCACAATAATTGGCAAAATGGATAAGAATGTCATAAATTTGACCCAAAGACACCCAGCCAGCTTTCATGCCTAAGGCAGGACTAGAACTGACCATCTCCGGGTGATGGGTCCAAAGTCACCCAGTTGGCTATCATCCTTAAGATGGCACTAGAACTCACGTTTTCCTGGTGACAGGCCCAAAGTCACCCAGCTGGCTTTCATGCCTAAGGCGGGACTAGAATTCACCATCTCCTGTGTGATTGACCGAAGGTCCCCAATTGGTTTTATCTGCTTGGTAAGACTAGAATTCCCAATCTCTTGGTGATAGGCCCAAAGTCACCCAGTTGGCTTCCATGCCTAAGTCGGGACTAGAATTCACCGCCGCCTGGTTTCTCGGCCCTCCCCTTAGCCACGAGGCCAAACTGGCTCCCTTAATAATGAGAAGGAGCTGTTTGTTTGAAGGCCCTCTAAAATTCACGATGGCCAATTTAGAAACAAAACAACCTCAATAAATATAATTGACTGACAGATACACCGATTGATTCATCGCTATAAATTATTGCCTAGATCGATCCCTCCCCCCTGCCGAAACAAAATGGAGCCAAAGAGAACGGGCAAAAACCTGTTTCGACAAGGCCCCCTCCATTGGCCAGAAGGGAAGCCTTATCTAGGCATGTATCGCGAGCACAATTTTCAATTAAAAACACAAAAAAGGCGACGAGAGATGAACTTGACGCCCGGCGGGCGAATCATCCATGCGGTTTTCTTGGCTAAGTTATGAAAGTGTTTTTTTGCCAACATCTTTTCACTCTGTCTGACAATCTTGGGAATTCCCAGGCCACATTCATGCAGTCACAAGTGGGAGGAGGAGGACCAAACCAGACAGTTATAGAGGTGCAGTTGACAGAAAGGACGTAAAATGGGGCAAAGCTCACTTAAGAACATCAAATCTGAGCTCAGTTGTGGCCGTAAAGTCAGTGGATACCTTACTCCTGAAATGCTTATAGTAGAACTTGTAGCTGCTATCACAAACCACAGGACAGTAACCCATACAGAAAAAACTAAGTGCTGGATAACAGGAAGATGCTCTCCTGCATTAAAAACCATTTATTTGGGGCTATGACTGGTGTTTTATTTCTTTTTGAACCATAATGGATGCACAAGGTCTAGCCAATGCTATTGTTTCACCCATACTGCTTTTGGATCAATTCCTAAACAATTTTGGAACAGC
The DNA here is from genome assembly GCF_049901735.1 of Notechis scutatus. Lineage (NCBI taxonomy): Eukaryota > Metazoa > Chordata > Lepidosauria > Squamata > Elapidae > Notechis > Notechis scutatus. Next base: position 2,472,407 of record NC_142012.1, read on the forward strand.
GAACGACAGATTTAGACAAAGCCAAGGCTGCCAAGGTCTTTCTGTAGCTACCAGAATTGCTGAGCCCAAATGTTGATCACGTGAGCGCAGGGATGCTGCAACGGTGTGAAATAAGGGTGAAAAATCCATCGTAAGTCATCTTTTTCAGTGCCGTTCTAACTTTTGAATGGTTACTGAATGATTGTTAAGTCAAGGACTATCTGCAACTAGAGTAGGGAGAATTTTCAATCGCCGCAATGAGATTTACACCGTGGCTGCTACTCCTGTTGGGAGTCTGTCATACATACGTTGCATCAGGATCAATTTCTTTAGGAAACTCTTCATTTCCTCTTAGTGGAAACGCAAAAAAAGCTGCATTTTTATGAAACATGTTTGCATTAGCAGTAGCAATAGCTTAGACCAGTGATGGCGAACCTTTTCGGCACTGAGTGCCCAAACTAGCCGGTGCCTTCATGTGTGTGCCAGAAAATGATGACCAGCTGGCTGGTGCATGCATGCCTGTTTTTCAGGGCTGTTTTTTGGCTGTTTTGGGGGCCATTTTCAGGCTGTTTATCAGACCGTTTTTGGCCTGAAAAATGGCATTTCGGCTGTTTTTCAAGCCGTTTTCCAGGCTGTGTTCAGGCCATTTTTTAAAAACCATTTTCTGGCACTCCAGCACCCACGAAAACCGGCTGGCTGGTGAGCATGTGCGCACCCAGAAACCACAAGAGCAGCCCATTGAGAGGGCTCTGCGTGCCACCTCTGGCGCGCATGCCATAGGTTCGCCATCACAGGCTTAGACTTATATACCGCTTTATGGTGCTTCCCAGCCCTCTCTAACCGGTTTTACAGAGTCAGCCTCTTGCCCCCCAACAATCTGGGTCCTCATTTGACCCACTTCGGAAGGAGGGAAGGCTGAGTCAACATGGAGCCTGGGGAGATTTGAGCTGCCAAATTTCAGGCGGCTGGCAGTCAGCAGAAGTAGCTTGCAGTACTGCACTCTTAACCGCTGCGCCACCAAGGCTCCTTTAATTAAGAAAATTAATAAGGAAAAAAAAACTGCAATTGCTGAACTGCGTGTAGTCTATTAGGGCAGTGGTGTCAAAATACAAGTGACTAATAAACAAGGATTGGAGCCAGAGGTGGTATATTCAGCCGGTTCGGACCGGTTCTGGAGAACCGGTAGCAGAAATTTTGAGTAGTTTGGAGAACCGGCCAATCCCACCTCTGACTGGCCCCGCCAACCCCATCTCTTCTCTGCCTCCCATTGAGTCCCAGCTGATCGGCTGGGTCTTCTTTAGTTGTTCTGCACAGGATAACAGAGCTGGAAAGCAGGTTAGTGGGGTGGGGAGGGAAGGGAAGGGGGATTTTCCAGTAACCTTCCCTTGCCACGCCCACCAATGCATTGCCACACCAAGACATACCACGCCCACCAAGCCACGCCCACCCCTGATCGGCTGGGTCTTCTTTAGTTGCCCTGCACAGGAGAAGGGAGCTGGAAAGCAGGTTAGTGGGGTGGGGAGTTTTGCAGTATCTTTCCCCTGCCACGCCCACCAAACCACGCCCACCAAGCCACGCTCATAGAACTGGTAGTAAAAAAAAAAAGTGAATCCCACCACTGGCCTGCCCTGCATCCCTTTGGCTTGGTCTACCCAGTGTGAAAAGGAAACACGCCAGCAGTTTGGGGAGTAGTATCAAGGTGGCCATGCCTAGCCAGTCAGCCACACCCACCCCGTTGGCCACACCCACCCAGTCGTCCGCCCCTGCCCCAACGAGGTCAACCACAGCCCTGATACGGCCCTCAGTGAAATGAAGTTTGACGCCCCAGTATTAGGGCAATATTTCTCAACCTTTGGAGGCTGGAAGAAGGGTGGACTTCAACTCCCAGAATTCCCCAGCCAGCCTGTCCAGGCTGGCTGGGGAATTCTGGGAGTTGAAGTCCACCCTTCTTCCAGCCTCCAAAGGTTGAGAAACCCCGTTTAAGGGTGTTTCAATTGACACTCGTGCTCAAAACGCTTCGACCGACAGAAAAATCCCAGTGGGAGACTGTTTGGTCCAAGGAACCCCCCCAGAAAAGGCTCAGGCTCTCAATCTTCCCTTTTTTCTCCAAGATTTCAAAATTATGTCTTCCCGAAACTCTGTGGCAGCCTTCCTCCTTGTTAAGGAGAGCTCAACCAAGGACATAAGGTTGGCTGTGTGGTGCTCGTGGCCTTTCCTTAAAAGATATTTAATGCGCTAATGGATCCTGTTACATCCTTGATCATTTCCTGCAGAAAAAACATCAGACTCTTCTCAGTACTGACTTCCTTTTCAAATGGGCTTCATTTCATTCGATCCACTGAACAATGTGTTCATTCGGAGAACAAGGGTTTTAAAATCACGAATGTTCCTGCAGGCCGGCAGGCAGACAGAAGACAGAAAAACTCCTATATCCTTTTTCATTCCTTTTTTTTTTTTTAAAAAAAATGAAATAATAATTTTATTATTATTATAATGAAATGTTCGTACTTGGAAACCTGTTTGATGCCCACAGTCACTTGGTGAGATGAGTAGCCACAGACACGGAATTAAATAAACCCCTTTAAAAACAAGGAAGCCAAAACGTAATAACAGACATTCGCATGCTTGCTTGGTTTCCCCATCTTTTATTACTGAGCTGCTACACTTTTCAGCGGTTTGGGAATCACCAGGTTGCAGAAATGTGTGAAGACCGACAAGTCTTAGCGTCTGATCTGCTTACCCCGTATTCTTGGCACAGTCTCTCTCTGGAGGAGAATTCCGAGGAAGTCGAGCCTTCAAATCAGTAGGACTGCAAATAAAAAGAGCAAAATTTAGTTTTACTTTGGCGGTTCCGCTGCAACGAGAGCACACAAAAAGAAGAAGAAGGGGGGGAGGGAAGTAAGGTTTTACACTTAGGTGGGAAAAACCAAAATGTACAAGGGACAGATTAGGCAAAACCTGGCTCAAATAGCAATAACAATAAGCACTTAGACTGATATGCCGCTTCACAGTCCTCTCTAAGCGGTTTACAGAGTCAGCCTCTTGCCCCCAACAATCTGGGTCCTCATTTGACTGACCTTGGAAGGATGGGAGGTTGAGTCAACCTTGGGCTGGTCAGGATCGAACTGCCAGCAGTGGGCAGAATCAGCCTGCAATATTTACATTCTAACCACTGCACCACAAGGAAGGAGAATGAGAAAGGGAAGGAAGGAAGGAAGGAAGGAAGGAAGGAAGGAAGGAAGGAAGGAAGGAAGGAAGGAAGGAAGGAAGGAAGGGCACTTAAGACTTATATACCACTTCACAGTCCTCTCTAAGCGGTTTACAGAGTCAGCCTCTTGCCCCCAACAATCGGGGTCCTCATTTGACTGACCTTGGAAGGATGGGAGGCTGAGTCAACCTTGGGCTGGTCAGGATCGAACTGCCAGCAGTGGGCAGAATCAGCCTGCAATATTTACATTCTAACCACTGCACCACAAGGAAGGAGAATGAGAAAGGGAAGGAAGGAAGGAAGGAAGGAAGGAAGGAAGGAAGGAAGGAAGGAAGGAAGGAAGGAAGGAAGGAAGGAAGGAAGGAAGGAAGGAAGGAAAGAAGGAAGGAAGGGCACTTAAACTTATATACCACTTCACAGTCCTCTCTAAGCGGTTTACAGAGTCAGCCTCTTGCCCCCAACAATCTGGGTCCTCATTTGACCCACCTTGGAAGGACGGAAGGCTGAGTCAACCTGGAGCCAGTCAGGATCGAACTGCTGGCAGTCGGCAGAATTAGCCTGCAATACTGCTTTCTAACCATTGCGCCACCCATGGCTCAGATGGATAGATAGATAAGATACAATATAGAACAGGCATGATATTCCCCTCTGAAAAAAAAATCGGGCCGGCCAAAAGAGACCCCGCGCCGCAAGCCAAGAAATCGCACACACAACACCAACGCTACACACCCTTCCTTTCCAGCCGGTCACGTGTGGATCAGCTCCAGAGCTGGGCAGCCGCTTCCCTGGGGGCGGGGCCGAGGCCGCCGCCCGGGGAGCGCCCGCTGCTTTCCCTCGCCAGGGCCGGGCGGTGGCGTGTTGCACGGAGGCGCGGATGGTCCGTGGCTGCCCAGCTCCCTTTTCCTGCCGCTCAGCGGCCTCCGCTCGCACCGCCCAGGCTCCGCTCAGGTGTCTGGCTGGGGCTGTCAGGAGTTGCTACCACCGGCGCGGTCCGTGCGGCTCCAGTCCCGCGTTGCCTGGGGAAGGGAAAGGCAAAACCAGGAGCTGCTGCGCCTGAGCCTCCGGTGCCGCTGCTGCTGTTGCAAAGCGCCGCCGTGGCTCTTCCTTTTGCCTTTCCCTTCCTGAGGCACGGGACTGGAGCCACGCGGAGCCGTGCCGGTAGCAACTCCTGACTCAGGGGCCTCAGGGAGGGAAGGAGGAGAAGAAGGGGGAAAGGGGGGGGCGATTTCAAAAAATCAGAATTCCGATTTTAATCGGAAGAATATCATGTCTGATAGAATAAGAATAGAATAAGAGAATAAGAACAGGATAAGATAGGAGAGGATAAGATTCTGTATACAGTAGCTAGCTAGCTATGTAGATAAACAGATAGCAATAACAATAGCACTTAGACTTATATGCCACTTCACAGTGCTTTACAGCAGTTTACAGAGTCAGCCTCTTGCCCCCCCCAGCAATCGGGGTCCTCATTTTACCCACCTCGGAAGGAGGGATGGCTGAGTCAACCTGGAGCCAGTCAGGATTGAACTGCCAGCAGTGGGCAGATTAGCCTGCAATACTGCACTCTAACCACTGCGCCAGCAGGACAAAGAATGAGAAAGGGAATTAAGGGAGGGAGGGAGGGAGGGAGGGAGGGAGGGAGGGAGGGAGGGAGGAAGGAAGGAATAGCAATAGCACTTAGACTTGTATATCACTTTATAGTGCTTTACAGCCCTCTTTAAGTGGTTTACAGAGTCATCCTCTGGCCCCCAACAATCTGAGTCCTCTGAAGCAGTGATCCCCAACCTTTTTTACGCCGCGACCGGTATCCCCAACCTTTTTTATGGCGCGGCCCAGTACCGACATCAGCTGGGCGCCGCCATCTTGTTTTGATGAAAAAGTGCTTCCGGTGAGCTTTCTACCCGGAAAAGCTCATCGGAAGCACTTTTTCATCAAAACAAGATGGCGGCGCCCAGCAAGCCAGCGGCCCGGTAGGACTTGTTCCACGGACTGGTACCGGTCCGCGGACCGGTGGTTGGGGACCCCTGCTCTGAAGGATAGAAGGCTAAGTCAACCTTGAGCCTGGTGAGATTCGAACTGCCAAACTGCAGGCAGCCAACAGTCAGCAGAAATACCCTGCAATACCGCACTTTAACCACTGCGCCACTGCGAGGCTCTTGAAATAACTGTGCAAAAGGATCTTGGAGGCCTAATGGATGATCCCTTAAACATGAGCCAGTGGTGTGTGGCGGCAGCCAGAAAAGTTAATGTCATCCTTGGTTGCATAAACAGAGGGACAGAGTCAAGTTCATGAGAAGTATTTGCATTGCTTTATAAAACTTTAGAGTAAGGCCACACCTGGAATAACCGCATCCAGTTTTGGTCACCATATTGCAAAAAAAAAAAAAAGAGGTTGAGACTTGGAAAAAAGTGCAGAGAAGAGCAACTAGGAAGATTAAAGGCCTGGAAACTAAAACATATAAAGAAGAGTTGCAAGAACTGGGCTTGGCCAGTCTAGGGAAGAGAAGGACCGGGGAGACAGGAGAGCAGTCTTCCAATATTTGAGGGGCTGCCATGAAGAAGAGGGGGTCAAGCTATTCCCCAAAGCCCCTGAAGGCAGGACAAGAGCAACCGATGGAAACTAATGAAGGGAAGAAGCAACCTGGAATTAAGGAGAAACTTCCTAACTGTGAGGACAATTAACCAGTGGAACTGCTTGCCACCAGAAGCTGTGGGTGCTTCATCACTGGAGGCTTTTAAGGAGAGATTAGACAACTGCTTGTCTGAAATGGTATAGGATCTCCTGCTTGAGCAGGGGGCTGGACTAGAAGACCTCTAAGGTCCCTTCCAAGTCTATTATTCTGTATTCTTTAAGGCAGGGGTCTTCAAACTTGACAGCTTTAAGACTTGTGGACTTCAACTCCCAGAATTCCTCCTCCAGTCATGTTAGCTCAGGAATTCTGGGAGTTGAAGTCCACAAGTCTTGAATTTGCCAAGTTTGAAGACTCTTGCTTTAAGGGAAGGAAGGAAGGAAGGAAGGAAGGAAGGAAGGAAGGAAGGAAGGAAGGAAGGAAGGAAGGAAGGAAGGAAGGAAGGAAGGAAGGAAGGAAGGAAAAGAAAGGAGGGGAGGGAGGAATGGAAAGGAAGGAGGGGAGGAGGGAGGAAGGAAGGAAAAATAGAGGGAAGGAAGAAACGAAGGAAGGTGGGAGGGAGGGAGAGAAGGGAGAAAAACGTTTATACACTATCTTTGTGTATAACTTTTACACTAACCTTACAAAGCCTCACCACAGATTTCCCCATGCTCTTGTTTTTTTAACAGTAGACTCTAATATGAAGTCTGTTTAGACATTTCTGATAATGAACAAAAACTGCAATTCATATTTTTCACATCAACAGCAGGTATTTAGCACCTTGAAGTATTTAGCACTCTCGTTTCTTTGAGAGACATCGCCTTGAGCTCAACTTGTATGGGCATTTAATTTTTAGAAAAATCACTGCTGCAATATTTTAAAAAAGGCTTCCACTTCGAAGAGAGATAATAAGGTTGTGTTACAGTCCTTCAGA